>NW_027501923.1:0-37223 GCF_021521415.1 Bidens hawaiensis | reverse complement strand
CAAAGAGAATGTGGCTCAGATCTGTAATATGAAGATCAGCCAAGAGGGGCGAACACCGCCATGGCTACAACACCGGTTGCACTGTAAGAGCAAAAACAAAAAGACTAAAATGCCCTTGTTCCTCTAACATACCATCCGGGTTGCCCCGCCAAGATATGGGCCGAAATGAACCCTCTGACTGATGAGGATGCTCGGATGGATAATAATAACAATCCATAGAGAAATAAATATCATCATAGCCATCTCAGTTTCATCGAAATCCAAACAAACAAACCAAATGTCTGGTTTTGTGGTAATGATATAATAGAATAGATATAGATATAGAAAGAGTGACACATGAAAGCATATTTATATATTCTGTTTCTGTCTGGTCCTTGGAACTAGAAGGGTTGTTTTATTATTTTAATTAGAAGAAATGGGGATGACATGAAATCATGGGCTCAACATTATCAGATCCGATGATGTAGTGGCATGAGAGAGGCAACAACCCTTTAATAAAAACCACATCTCTCTCACCTGAGCCTCTTTCCTTCCTTCCGAGCATCTTCAAACATCCCCAAATTTTGGTTTAATGGTGTTTGGTAACTCCGTTTCTGCCCTTGACCCTACCAGATATTTTTCTATGTGGGCTTGGGCTTCTGCTGTGTAGAAGTCTGAAAGATGTTTCACTTCAGCTATTTGTTTTTAGGCCCCGTTTGTTTTTTTAGAGATTTAAGTATGAATCTGAATACACTATCTGAATGTTACGAGGTGGTTCAAATGTCTGAAATCTGAATCATTAAGAGGTGGAGGCTAGAGACGAACCTCTAGTCGTCGGAGATGGAGCCTAGTCTCCGGGTTAGAAGTTAATGGAGGCCGGAGACAAACATATGTTTTTTTTGGGTTAAGAGGTTTTTAGACCCACTAAAAGCTCTTACTGATTCAGATGCTATTAAGACGCTGAACCTCTTAATGCCAGAAAAAAAACAAACAGCCCCACGTCTGATTACGTCTGACTGAATCAGACATTTTCCTCTATTCAGATAAAAGAGGCAAAAACAAACAGGGCCTTAGTCACCAGTCTCACACTAAGAGCCGAAAATGAAACCCGAACATGATGTAAATACCTGAAACATTTGAAACATGTATTAGGACGGGTAGTCGGGCGTGTGATTACTTTGAAAATTTTATCGGTATCGTATTTGATGATAACATAGACTTGTTTACCCAATCCAATTAATATAGATCTCATGATTTTTTATTTTATGTTTAATTATAAAATATACTTGATTATAGGCTCTTCCTAATAGCTAATGTAGGCTAAGTATATATGATATATAACCTAATCAGAGTTGTGGTTATGGTTAGATGAGTTGTTTTTTTTAGTTATATTTTTCTTGTTATGATAGAGAGAGAGTTACTCGACCAAATTCATCATTTATGTTTTTATGAGTTATATCAATTAGTTCTTCATATTTTTGGCCAAATCACATGAATTAAAACTGTAATTTCCCCAAAAATAAACATGTTATTCATTAGACAGGGTATCTTGGTGTGTTATAAAGTGTTCATCACCTTCAAGTCACGTGGTGAACATTGGTGCAGCATTATCAGGAGTATATTACATTGGCGTTTAAAGAACAAAAAAATATATGGTTAATCTATAAGGCTAGCCGGTATACACCCCTCACATAAGTGAGGGGTCTGATGTGGAAGGTGAGGTGGCAACCCTCACACGAGGGGTCATGCAGGAACAACCCCACTATAAAATGGTCACGTGTGACCAGAGGCTGCTGACCATTGTCAGTATCGTCATTCCCACCTTTTCTTCCGTTTTTGATCGCTGGCAATGGTCAAAATTTAAAAAAAATAATAAATTTTTTTATATTATAAATATATACACACCCATTTCTCAAACCATTTCAACCATTCTCAAACCATTTTATGCAAACCTATTTTAACCAAAACAATATAATTTCAACCAAATTTTAAAATGAATGATTCTTTTTCGTTCGACGATACGAATTTTTTTCTTCATGCAATGGAGTTTACAGTCGAACATGTTTTATTTGGTGACGACTACTTTTCGAAAACGCAACTTTCACATGCGAAGATTTTATAAGGCGCTTCCGAATACGTAAACGTCAATTTCTAAGAACAGTCGACGATATAGTGAGAACGAATCCATGGTTTGAGTTACGTCCGGATGCGAGAGGGCGAAAATATTTTACTCCACTACAAAAGTGCACTGCATCGATCCGATATATGGCATACGACACGTTCCTGATGCTTTGGACGAGAATCTTCAAATGTCCGAAAGAATGGTACACAATAGTGTTTATAAGTTTACCAAAAATATTATTAAGTTATTTAGCAAGAAATATTTATGTAGCCCTACTTGGAGCGATATTAAAAATTATATGAATGACATGAAACAAAAGATGGATTTTCCGGGATGCTTGGTAGTATTGTTGTTATGCATTGGGAGTAAGCAAACTGCCCAAATGTTTGGCGTGGTAAATACATGTGAGGTAATCATGCACATCCGACTATATCCTTACAAGCAGTTGTTCCACAAGATTTATGAAATTGGCATGCCTTCTTTGGTGTTTCCGTTACATATAATGATTTAACGATCCTCCATCAATCGAGGTTTTACAATAATATATTAGAAAGTACGATGTCGGAGTCAAGTTTTCAAGTTTCAGGAATATAATACAAGCACGACTATTATCTTGGTGGCGGGATATATATCCGTCGTGGTCCATGTTTGTGAATTCCTTCACGTGCCCACAAGATGATAAACTAAAGAGTTTAAGAGAGCTCAATAGGTGGCACGAAAAGATATTGAAAGATGTTTCGGTGTCATAAACAGAAAGTGGCACGTAGTGGCCAACCCAACACGAGCATGGGCACCAAAAAAAATTAGACGGATGATGTATGCAATATGTATTTTGCATAACATGATTATTGAAGACGAGGGACGTGTGATTTGCGAGTACAACGAGGATGAAGACAACATCCAATATCAACCGATTGACGAAACATAAAGAGAATTTAACCGATTGGCCTTGGAAAATGAAGATACGCATGACGCATTACGTTCGGACTTGTTCAAACATATATGGTCTAATGCTAGACTGTCGCTATCTATTCAAAACAATTAAAATCAAGTCCTAACCACCTAAGCAAACTAGGGTAAGTAGGGTGTCGAACCACGAGGAGTATGTGGTCACAAATTTCTAAGATTATGAAGTAACAATTAAAAGTTTTGATCACACTAGAAAACAAGTTTTGGTTCTAATATTAAGCAAGCAATTAAACAACTTTCAAACAATTAATAAAGACAAATCACACCCGGGTTTCAAGTAAGCAAATATACAGTAATCTCATGTTCACTTAACAGATTAATTGTCAAAGATCAAATCAGATCGACTAACTAGGCAAACCTTAGGCATCAACAATCACTAACACACGAAACCAGTTATCAAAAAGTCCTAGCCAGTGTGACTCAACTAAGGGAATTTGTATGCTTCATCATATTCAAACTAGTCGAAACAAGCCTGTAAGCAATTATCATAACAACTGGCAAACTAATCGTTCTGATCGAAATAAACCTAAACCGACTGACTACACCATAATATCAATACTCGTAGATTAATCATAAACAATTACAAATTATTTGTTCTTAAGACATTACAAAACTGTAAAATACAATACTCTGCATCCCGGGTATGATTCGAAAAGACTAGTCGAGCATCGTCATCGATAGATCTTCAATTATGATGAGGAAAGCCATTAGGATTGATCAAGATATGATTAGTAGCCTTGGAATTCACCCTAAAATCGCCTAAAAGCTGCTGGAAGTCGTAATTATAGTTTAGGGTTCGTAAAATAGAAGATATAGGTCAAAACCCAATTTTTCACCTTTTTACGTGTATCGCGTATCGCGATGGCCATATGCATATTTCGTCGCGTACCGAGACCAAAGATAACTTCATATAAGATTCCTTACGGCGAAAAACCCAAAATTCATATATTATGGGTTCCGTAACTCATTTTCTAGCCCAGATATGCTCGTTTGACTTCTTGGTCGCGTTTTGTCAACCCATCTTGTTCTGTTTTAACATCGGCTTCAAGTTTCTCATCCAAACTCTTCCCAATCATTCTATAACATCCATATTCACGTTTTTATACTTCCTATATCTTGGAGCTTGTTTAATCATCATCCTAATAGCTCCAGATTAACTCGTTTAACATCGAACATCTGTAATCATAAAGAACTCAAAGTAATCGTGTTTGCCATATCTAAACTATTAAAATACATGAAATAACACATATATATACAAGATTTATACCCAACCATCATGGTCTCTTCCGCCTCTTTTCGACCATGAAGACTAAATATTTTTTTAGTGATTTTTATTTAGTTTTGGTTAATTTCATAAATTTATTTCCAAACTTTTTTTAGTTTAAGTTTAATTATTAATGTTTGAATACTATATATAAGTTGTATTAAATAAAAATGAAACAATAAATAGAGAATGAGGATGATAGTGGATACCCCTGGTTTAATGGTAAGATTGAATGATGGGAGAGAAGTTGAATTGTGTAGACGTGACAAATGGGAAAAATAATGTTGAGGAGTGTATACCCCTTAGCCTAACAGCGGTAGAATTTATCTAACATAGTTCAATCGTGATATAAAGAAGATAAAGTATAAGGGTTGTCCTCATGGTTGGTTAAGATTTAATTTTGAGTTTTTTTATATATATTATATATATTATATATATGTTGTACCACAAGCTTCTATTACTAAGTAACAAAACAAAATTAAAGAATGGTTCTTGTTTTATTAAGAAACCTTGAAGAGATGAAGTTGTGTTCTTTGTTTAGGAGAGAAAAGAAGTGGATGAACAAGGTTGAAATGAAGAAGATAAGGTTGTTTATATAGGGTAATGTTCAAGGTTTATTTCTATCTTTTATTTCCAAGCTTGCATGTAATTTAATTGGTTAAACAAGTCAAACAATGCAACAAAACAACAAAAAACGAACTTGTGACTGCAGGGCCCCTTAGCGCGGCACTATGGTCTCAGCCCTTGATCTTAGCACGCTGCTAAGGTCGAGGAGGGAAAAAACTGATTTTTAGCTTTGGCAGTTTTAGTCCCTAAAGTTCGTTTTGAGCGTTTTAGGGACATTTTAAGGGTTGTAAAAGACATTTTTGAGATCCGACAACCATAAAACAAATATGTAACATAAAATTCATCATTTTTATATTATTGAAAGGTTTGGGATACAAAACGGGTCGGTTTTTATAATAAAAAAAATACAAATTGACCTGAAAATGGGGAATGTCATAGTGCCCCTACTTTAGGAAATTTCATCCCGAAATTAAGATGATGTTGAAGCAAATACGTGCGGATACTTCTCCTTCATAGTGTCTTCTCGTTCCCAAGTCAAATTCCGCGCCACGCCGTGATTCCCAACGGACTTTAACTAAACGGATACGGCTACGTTTGGTTTTCTTTTCGTTACGGTCCATGATTTCAATGGGTTTTTTGACCATGGACATTGTTTCATTGATATGTACTTCTTCGAGAGGTATATGGATATTACCATCGGCTAAGCACTTTTTAAGGTTTGTGACATGAAAGGTCGGATGAACACCGGTAAGTTATTGCGGTAAATCGATCTTATAAGCCACTTTTCCAATCCTTTCGAGGATTTTGAATGGACCTACGAAACGGGGAGCTAGTTTTCCATTCTTTCCAAAACAGACTACCCCCTTCTAAGGAGATACTTTGAGAAGGACAAAGTCGCCAACATTGAATTCGACAGGTTTTCGCCGTTTGTCGGGATAGCTCTTTTGGCGACTTCTAGCAGTGAGGAGATTTTTGAGGATTTGATCGATACGATCGGTAGTGTATTGGACCATCTCGGGACCAGTGATTTGGGGTTCACCAATCCCGTTCCAACAAATCGGAGAACGACATTTACGACCATAAAGAGCTAGAAAGGAGCCATATCGATGCTAGAATGATAGCTATTGTTGTATGAGAATTCGATAAGCGGGAGATGAGAATCCCAATTTCCACCAAAGTCAAGAACACAAGATCCTCGGATTGGCAATCGTTTTGAGGGTGATAAGTGGTGCTAAGATCGAGGCGAGTGCCCAAAGCTTCTTGAAGCGATTTCCAAAAACGGGAGGTGAAACGAACATCACGATCGGAAATAATGGTCAACGGAATACCATGGTGGCATACAATTTCACGAACATAGATATGAGCGAGTTGTTCGATAGAGTACTTCTCGCGGATAGGGATGAAGTGAGCCGATTTGGTTAATCGATCAATGATGACCCAAATGCTATAATTTTGCTTTTGAGTAGTGGGTAATTTGGTGATAAAGTCCATAGCAATGTCTTCCCATTTCCAAACGGGAATAGGAGGTTGTTCGAGTAAGCCAAAAGGTTTTTGATGTTCGTCTTTAACCTTTGAGTAAGTAAGACATTTTGAGACATAAAGTGATATGCCCTTTTTCATACCCGGCCACCAATAAATAGATCGAAGATCGAAGTACATCTTATCTACACCGGGATGTACGGAATATCGCGACATATGAGCTTCGTCAAGAGTAAAAGTGTGAAGTTCGTCACGATCGGGAACCCACAAACGATTGAGGAAATAAATCAAGCCATCGGGTTTGGTTTCGAGTTGAAGTTCGAATCCACATGACATTTCGTAATACATATTTCCTTCATCAATGGAGGTGCATTGGGCTCGACAGATGCGGTCTTGGAGATCGGTTTGGATGATGATGCTATAAAGCAGAACGGATTTGACATTAACTTTATGACTAAGGGTATCGGCTACAACATTCGCTTTACCGGGGTGGTAGCGAATTTCGCAATCGTAATCACTAAGTAATTCGGCCCATCGACGTTGTCTCATGTTGAGATCTTTTTGGTCAAAGATGTGTTGAAGACTTTTATGATTGGTGAATACAACACATTTGGTGCCATAAAGATAATGTCTTAGATTTGAGAGCAAAAACGACAACACCAAGTTCGAGATCATGAGTCGTGTAATTCTTTTCGTGAACCTTAAGTTTCCTTGAGGCATATGCGATAATTTGACCTCGTTGCATGAGAACGCAACCGAGACCTTGATTGGATGCATCACAAAATACCACAAAGTCGTCGTTTCCATCAGGAAGGGTTAAAACCGGAGCATTGCAAAGAATATACTTTAAAGTTTGGAAATCTTCTTCTTGTTTTGGTATGATGTAAGGATGAAATTACGTGCTTTAAGTGTTTTATATTGTGTGTTTTACTTGTTTATATGTATCAAACACAAGTACTTTAATTGGTTTTATGTTTACATGTGACCGGAGCTTAACGGAGCTTAAAGGCGTGAATTTGGAGCATTCATGATGGAGTGTAAATGAAATTAATGATGTATTATATGATAGATAAATTAAATACGAAGATGTGGCCGCAAACGGGGAGGAAAACGGAGTTGAAATGAAGATTTTATGAAGAAAACAGTGTTTTGGCCTGGCAGTGGCCGTAAGGCATACCCTGATGCCCGTAGCTTATGGCTAGAGGTTGTAGCTTATGGCCTGGTCTGACGGAAAATTGACTTTTGGGTGTTTTTCATGCCATATTTTAAGGGAAAAACCCTAAGGTCGAAATTATTCAATCATTATAAGTTTTGGGACTTCTTGGAGGCCATCTTACACCACCATAACACATCTTAATCACACAATTGATCCATGAACACCTTCTTCCACACCATAATCAAGAGCATGAAGATCGAGATGCAAGGCTAAAGACTTCATAACCATCTCCGGGTGTAGGGTTGAGTTGCATGTTAGGTTTTGATATTCTATACTTTAACTTTGGATTTGTAATTTAGTAATCATTCGGTTGATCAATTCTTTGTGTTTGCTTTTGTGCTTAAACGGTTTTTATTAATTGATTGCTTAATATTATGTAAGTTAATTGATTTGTGGTCATCAACAATTAGGATTAGGTTCTTTCTTCATTGACCCGTTTATCGTTAACAATATTATTGATTTTGTGTTTCAACAAGTAAAACCGATTATCAAATAGATTTTCATTAAGTCGTGTCAATTATTCGGATTCAGTTCTGACGATCAACATAGCCAGTCGTTAAGTCTTTTGATTTACATACTTTATAAGAAACTGTCCAATGAAGTTTATCAATTCCCTAACTTGTTTCGACATCCGAACCCTGGAGTTTGGTTATTTTTATATTATTGTTTACAAACTAATCAATTAAACCGCTTGGCATCGTCTGTGCACTTTAATTATTTTTATTATAAAATTTGAGTTTCACTTGCACTTTCCGCTGATTCCCTGTAGATTCGACACCTTACTTGCCCTATCTAGTAAAGGCATTTTATAAGTGTTTTTGATTGACCTTTCGACATCGATCATAATGGCGCCGTTGCCGGGGAATCAACGCGCAAAGTGCTAGTTTATTGTTTTGTTTACTACTTTACTTATAGTTATATTTTATTTTTGTCAGTTTTACGTTTGGTATTTTTGTGTCTCATGTGCACAGGTAACTCAAGATGATGTGGATTCGGGTCTATGACCCACATGAAGGATATAAGGTTGTGGAGGATGATGACTCGTACCATCCACATTCATATCATGAACCATCTTCAGCAAATTCTCAAGGCTTCTACAATTCAAATAGTTATAACCAAAGGAACCTCAACCAGCAGGGTCGTAACTGGCAGTACCAAAACTATTCACCACCTCCACTAGATTATCAGCAAAATTACGAGTCAAGTGAATATGATAGTGATGGACCTGAAACGCCAACTTTTGTAAGTTACCGAGAGGAGGAAGACTACTATTATGATGAGTACGCCCAACCGATATACAAAGAAGACCCTCAATATTATAATCATGGTGGTACCTATCAAAGGAATTATCAGCAGGATCAAGAAGATTCCTTGGGTAACAAAGAAGAGTCTATTCAAGACGTGACGGAGATACTTAAGCAAATGAATCAGAGGTTACAACTTCAGGAAACGTATAAGGCTGCTTAAGATAATCTGGTGAGTCAACTATTAGAAGAAGTAACTCAAATTAAACGAGAACTAGAGAAGTTGGTTAGTGGTGCCGTGGTGGATGATAAGTGATAGATGAGGTTCAGGGGCTTTCAGAGCACAAAGTGGGGAAGAGGTTGTGGTGACTAATACCACACCAACTCTATCAATCATTGAAGAGTCAAAAAGGGCAATGGTTATGATTGAAGATGATGATATAGAGGGAGAGAGTTCAATTTTTTTAGGTCATGAAGTTGAAAGTTTAAACCCGGTTAAAGACATAACAACCTTTGAAATACCGGTGATTGAAGTAGACCTTGTGAATCCTGACTGTTCTCCCATACTAGTCACACTGATAAATGAAGTTGGGGGAAATAGTGCAAGTTCAAGAAAAAGAAAGGTGAGTCTAGAAGACCTTGAGAAAAATTTGATGAAATGGCCTTGTATTCGGTCTACACGAGTATTAACCATGAGAAATAAGGTGTGGGTCCGACATGTCACTTATCAAGCTTACATGGGAAAATCGGTGGAAAAATGTTCAGTTCGCCCCCTATAAACATTTGACGCTTCAAATATAAGAAATAATGTGCAGGCTAGACGTGTTAACTATCAGGCATATGCTGGAAATTCTAAAGGTAAAGGTGCATTCACATCGGCCCGTTTTTGTTTATCAGACATGCTGAACATGAAGAAGGAAGTAGAGCCGAGGCGTGTCAAATACCGAGCTTTCATAAGAAACTCGGTTGGTAAATTTTCCATTCGACCACCATAACCACCAAATTAGGTAATGGCCAGGCTGAAGACCTTGAAAAAACTTAGCGCTAACAGGGAGGCAACCTGGATTTTATTTTCAGTTTGTATTTTATTTTAGTTTATTACTTTGTTAAACCATTTTATTTCAAGCGTACCACTATCGCAAAAGTCAAGTGTGGGGATGCCACACGGAAAAGTCGGAGTTTTATAGTGTTTTGGTGAAAGAATTTTAAGTTACGAGGTTTCGTTTATCCGACGTGATTTCATGTTCCTTTTGCTACGGTTGATTCAGGTACGTGTATATTTTTGTTGTATCTGAACTTTGTGGGTGTACTTCGCTATAAACCCTCACGAGACCTCACTCGTCCTCCCGGGCTACCGGGGGGTTTAAAGGGCTTGTTGCATATGCTAAATGCAATCGTGATTCATACAAAAGTGAGTTAGGTCTTTTAACAATTTTACTAGTTTAACAAATTTTATTTAAGTATGAAATTTATTTAACTTGGCTTGGTAATTAAAATTAACGGTTTTGCAAACGGTTTGAAAGACCTATCCTAATAGTTGTGAGAAGCATGCTTATACACGTGTGAGAGTTTGCAGATATTTTTGAGTGAGTTGAGGAGACAGGTTTATCTGGAGCAAGCACGAGTGCACACGAGTTTCCTACATCAGGTGATTTCGTTTTCATAATTTTCTATGTTTTATTAGTTGTGTTGTTAAACGTGTAATTGTATAATTTGATATTCCCATCACATTAAGCCTGGTTTTAATATTAATAAGAATTAAATTTTAACCCCATCCTCGTGAATGTTCTTTTAAAAGTTATATTTTTAAACATTGAGGACAATGTCAACCTCAAGTGTGTGGACGGGGGGAAATTGAAATTTTGCCTTAGAGTACCTTGATTGTGCGCAAAAACGAGAATTGTAACCTAATTCCTCCGGGTATACATGTTTCATATAGGCAACCTAATTCCTCCGGTACGTGTGTGAGATTTTCTTTATATATAATATACATATAATATATAGTATATACACATGTCATATGAGTGCCATAATCGATAGTAACCAGTATGCCCATGATATCTAGAACTTGGTTGTCTCATGCCTTTCGAGATCTTAATACCACCACATGTATGGAGAAATAGGACTGTAGAAACCCCACATTATAATGGCCTTTACATAAACAAAAAAATAAAAAATTCCCTACCCTACATTATCACTTAGGAGCCAAGTTTGTGATTTTTCCCTTTCGTTTATTTAAACCTACATTACAAGCCGTGTTAGTCTTGGCCTTTTTTAACCCGGTGGATGAAAACCTGGTATGTTAGAGTTGTATATAAGTTGTTTGTCGAGCATAGTACGCAATGTATGTATGTCTCGATTTAGTTGTTTGTATATATTGGTGTTAGTATTTGAAAAAAAAAGAAAAAAAATTGAAACAGAAAAAAAAGAAAGAAAAAAAGGTTGGAAAATTAGTGAAAAGCTCAAAAATAGTCAATGTTTGAGTCAATATCGTTTGTAAATAATAGTGAGTGAGTTGTTTGTTTGTTGAATAAATTGGGTTTCATTCACCCTAACCTAAGCCACAGTAAAACCCTTAGTTCTATTCTCTATACAACCGGTGGAGATATGACTTGCTTCCAAGCTTATTACATTGTGTTCATACTTGGTAAAGAGGCAGAGAGATACTAGCACATTTTATGCTAGTCCATATATTAAATCGAGATGAGAGATGTTATATTATGAGGGGTATGAACATGCGTGTCTTAACCGGAAACAAAGTACACTCATTTGGGCGGTTCCATAGTTTTAAATTGTATCAGTAAACTGTTTGGTGGGTTATCAACTTTGACAGTGTCAGTTCTTGGGAATTGGGTATGACCTTATACCTCACTAGTATTAATACTGATAATTGATGAACCACCTATCGAGGTGTATGTGTTTTATGATAGTTTTCTTGAGGGCAAGCAAATGGTAAGTGCGGGGATGTGATGTAAGAATGAAATTACGTGATTTAATTGTTTTATATTGTGTGTTTTACTTGTTTATATGTAGCAAACACAAGTACTTTGGTTGGTTTTATGTTTACATGTGATCGGAGCTTAACAGAGCTCAAAGGCGTGAATTTGGAGCATTTTGATGGAGTTGAAATGAAATTAATGATGTATTATATGATAGATAATTGAAATACGAAGACGTGGCCGCAAACGGGGAGGAAAACATAGTTGAAATGAAGATTTTATGAAGAAAACGGTGTTTTGGCCTGGCAGTGGCCGTAAGGCATACCCTGATGCTCGTAGCTTACGGCTGAGCCGTAAGCTACGCCCTAGAGACCATAGCTTACGGGCTGGTTTGACGGAAAATTGACCTTTGGGTGTTTTTCATGCCATATTTAAAGGGAAAAACCCTAAGGTCGAAATTATTCAATCATTATAAGTTTTGGGAATTCTTGGAGGCCATCTTACACCACCATAACACATCTTAATCACACAATTGATCCATGAACACCTTCTTCCACACCATAATCAAGAGCATGAAGATCGAGACGCAAGGCTAAAGACTTCATAACCATCTCCGGGTGTAGGGTTGAGTTGCATGTTAGGTTTTGATACTCTATACTTTAACTTTGGATTTGTAATTTAGTAATCATTCGGTTGATCAATTCTTTGTGTTTGCTATTGTGCTTAAACGGTTTTTATTAATCGATTGCTTAATCTTATGTCAGTTGATTTATTTGTGCTCATCAACAATTAGGATTAAGTTTTTCGTCATTGACCTGTTTATCGTTAACCATATTATTGATTTTGTGTTTCAACAAATAAAACCGATTATCAAATAGATTTTCATTAAAGCGTGTCAATTGTTTGGATTCAGTTATGACAATCAACATAGCCAGTCGTTAAGTCTTTTGATTTACATACTTTATAAGAAATCGTCTAAAGAAGTTTATCAATTCCCTAACTTGTTTCGAAACCCGAACCCTGGAGTTTGGTTATTTTTATATTATTGTTTACAAACTAATCAACTAAACCTCTTGACATCGTCTGCCCACTTTAATTATTTTTATTATAAAAATTGAGTTTCACTTGCACTTTACACTGATTCCCCGTGGATTCGACAACTTACTTGCCCTAGCTAGTAAAGGTATTTTATAAGTGTTTTTGATTGACCTTTTGACACTGATCACGGTCCCCATTCATAAGGTTTTCCTTTATGAGTTAGTGCGGTGAGGGGTAACGCGATTTTAGAGAAGTTTAGAATGAATCGCAAATGTAGGTTCCCGCGGGGCGTCGCTGATCGATACGAGATCCGCACGAGGTCTAGGAGTGCGGAATCCTCCTAGACTCGTTTAATGGTGTAGAAGACGAAGAACACGATTACACACATACAAACACACGAACAAACACACGAATGGGATAAACACATCTGCAAATCTTTTATATAATAACCGAAACACATTACATACCAAACATGAAAACAAATGATGGCCGACCCGAGGTGAGCTCTACCTCGGGCCGTCCCACACGACTCTCCCTCTCGGTTTCTCTCTAGCTACATGAACTGAACACACAATACTCTAATTTACTGGATGCTCAAACCTAAACAAGACACATATATATATAGACAAAACAACTTCGCGGGCTTGGGCTTGGGCCAGTAGGCGAAGTTGTTATAACTTCGCCTAAGGCTAAGTTGTTACAACTTCGCCTATGGCGAAGTTGTTCTAACTTCGTACTTCGTTTCCGCTGAACAGAATTGCATAGCGACGGTCACAAAATGCACCGACAGACTCCCCTTTGACCGTTGCTCTCAATTCTAACAAACACAAAAGATCATCTGTTACAACCACTGAGCGTAGCCTTCTTTCCATCTTGGCTGCTCCTCTCATTCTGTCTCATCACATCCCGTATCTTGACCCAAATCTGACTTTTCAACCTCTGGAATTTCATGCTCAACATTCTCCTGCACAATCTCTCCCTCTTCGACTTCACTATCAATCACGATCTCAGCCCCTATCTTCTCTATCTCCTCCAACAGTAACACATCCTCATCACTTATAACATCATCTAACACCTCCTCAGCATCCACAACCACCACATCATCACCCCCTGAACCGCCATCTGCACTCGTTGACTCCCCCTGAGATGTGGAAGTCTCAAGAGCTTGTTCAGTTCTTGGCAACTCTCCACCTGCATCTTTCGATGCATTGGGATCATCGTCTCGATCATTACGCTTCTTCGTCCTCAGCTCGTCACCCTTACAGCTCGTCTCCCCCTGAGATGCCATGAACTGTTTCAAGGCATCAATTATTTTACCATGCTCGATCAGGAGGGACGACTGAATCTGATTCTCCGCAACGAGGCGCTGAATAACATGAGTCTGGATAAGATTTACCCTTGATTGTTCTGCCATGACCCTTATAAATTGAACATAATGCCATTAACTTTTAAAACTTCCCTTTAAAGAGTTAACTGATCCGATCAAGAACCAAGTAACCAGGTATAACATCATACAACTACATAAGTAGAATAAATTTTAAAAATAAAGTACACGGGATCAAATTTCAGTCTAGTCGGGGACCAACATGTTTTAGAACAGATCCGAACAGGAATCATACTAATTAAGTGACTGTCACATAGATCCATGTTCAGCTGTATTATGACATAAAGAAACAGGTTGTAAGCAGGTAAATAACTTAAAATGGTTTTCATCGATTCTGTGATACGGGTTAGGTTCAATTAAGCTCAAAATATAAATGGGCAACACATCAGAGATTATGATGTCTCCTATCTATTCTCAAAGCGTATTTGGCTTTCCCCAAGTCACCCCGAGTTGACCTCGACCCGTAGTGTCTGATTAAATAGTAAATACACGTCGATCTGTAGAGTCTTCTTCCCATTCTCTTTCTTGCATCTTGATTGAGAAGAATTAACATTATAAGCTCTAGAATGTCTCAATAACACATAATAATTTTTTTTTACACAATATTTACACATTTTCAGAGTAGTAAACAACTGCAAGTCCCGAATCTGGATCACTGCAGTTTCTTGACACGCTATCTTCACGAGAATCAGAACACTTACGGGCTCGTGTATGACTGGGTAATCGCTTTTCTGCCTATCATTCGGAAAGATATATATGAAGACATGCACAACTCTTAAGGAGTTTCCACGTAAAATCGAGGAGATTTAGTTAGTATCACTTTTACTTTTACGCACCATAAAAAGATACCATGACAAACAATGACTGTTCTAAAGTCTTTTAGGCCTAATAACTTCACTAGTTAAGCACACAGAATCAGTTTGTCTATCACTTTCCAAGGTTGGATCAATTTTCTTTTAAACATAGTAAAGAAACTTCTTACGAAGTAGTAGACTTGAAAAATTATTTCATCTCCCAAAAAAAATTTCAACTTCTATCGCCCCGATCAAGTCGAAGTCTTCAGGTAAACGGCTATCCTGAAGATCCAATAGATCAGCTGGACCGACCACATACGAGTATGTGTCCTTCTAACTAAGTATGAACGACTAATTTTCAGCGAAAGAATAAAAACACATCATAAACCGCCCCGGTCACTTTCAGTCATCTGGTTAATGGCTATCCTCATACTCTACAGGTAGAAATGAGGACCAAACATATCCGAAGATATGTCCTTCAAACTGAAGCAACCGATATAATTCTAAGCGATAGTAACGGTTTTTTTTTTTTTTTTTTTTTTTTTTTTTTAACAAAATAAAAATGAAAAACACGGTTACTCGGGATTGATCATCCCATTTAGCTCAACAAGGTTTTTGAAAACGAGTTTTGAAAACGAATTTTTCAAGGGAACACCCAGCACCAGCCCATTCTTGACAATGTAGTTCATTTTTCGAAGATGAATATGCCCCATTCTTCGATGCCATAACTCGGACTCCGATTCAGTTGCTTTTGACAGAAGACATGATTCTTCTGTTGCCATCTCAGTCGACCTCATGTCCATAACATATGTATTCTTTTCCCTTGGATCCTTCATTACTATCCATTCTTCTGGTATCTTGAAACCAGGATACAGTACGATCGCTTCATTTTTGGTAAAGTGCACAGTGTAATCTTTGTCACAGATCTGAGATACACTCAGCAGATTATGCTTCAGCTCTTCAACGAAATTCACTTTTTCTAACTTCATTTTACCATTAGTCACCGTCCCAATTCCAGTAATTCTTCCACCACTCTCTCCAGCAAAACTTTTGCTACCACCCTGAACAGGTTTCCATTCATGTAACAAATTCTTGTTACCCGTCATGTGCCGGGAACAGCCGCTATCCACAACCCATAGATTGTTTGCAGCCCTGTTCAACTGTTCCTGCATGATTAAAGCAAAGGATTAAAATCTGGGGACCCAAGACCTATTGGTCTTGGGTCGATTAAATCTGTTAAAAGGCATCCCGTACTTTGGCTGTCCAAAGTTAGTATTAGAATGATTTCTGTAAGTCCTAAAAGGATACCTTCTAGTAGATTGACTCTGAGGCCATCCAAACCTTCGTGAATTAAAAGAATTATTACTAATGATTTGGTTGTTAACAGGGAAAAACTGAGATCGACTTCTTTGAAAACCTGGATTAGTCCAATATCTGAACTTTGATGAGTTTTCATTTTTACCATTATAGTAATTACTGTTAGTTCTATTCTCAGTTTTCGAAGGCCTCATACCTCTGAATCTCTGATTCAGAGGGCAATCAGCAATCAGGTGTCCTATTTGATTGCATCTGAAACAGCTCCTGTGTTCTACTTTCGTCTCAACAGTTGTTTTAGATGTTGAGGTTGCATTACTGCCCGTTTGTCTAACATATGGTGGGACATACGGGTTTAGTGGAGATTTCTTTTCAGTTGGTTTATGTTCCTCTCCACGTTTTAGTAACGCTGCCTCTTCTTTTGTCTCACTAGACTCGGATGTCTTGTCCGAATTTGATGAGACAAAACTAGGAACAGAAATCTTATAACTCGAAACAGGCTTACTCGTTTCGCTTTTACTAACTTCTGGATCTTTAATCGTAACCTTAACAGGAACTGTCTGACCAATTTCAACATCAACAGATTTCTGATTACTAGGATCATAAATATAGTTATGATTATAAGGTGGTGGAACTTCAGAATATCCAATTCCTCCCCTTTTAACTGGGGATCGTTGATCACTTACGAGGTGATCAAGTATAGCAGAGGAATTTCTAAATTGCTCAAGCTTTCTGTTTAGTTCGACCACTTTCACCTGGTAATCAGCTATCTGTTTATCCCTTTCAGCAATTAGTTTGGTTTTCTCTTCTAACACTTCATAGCTAAGATCAATTACTTGTATTTTTTCAGCTAGACTGGCTTTAAGACTTCTGATATCTTTCTCACTAGCTTTTATTTTTACCTTGTAACTGTTTTCTCTAGTTTTAGTGTAATGATGATCTTCTTTTATTGTTTTAAATTGAGCATCCAAACCAACAAACTGATCAGTTATTGTTTTCAATTGTTCAGACAGATTTTCACATTTCGTACAAGGGAGTTTAGGACTTACCTCAGAAAGTTGATCGTTCACTTATGCCATGTAAGCTTGATTTTCTCCAGTCACTTTCTCACTTCCTGCAGTTTCGATGTTCACCAAATTGGCCTGTTCGAACACTTCCTCCACTTGCAAATTCCAATTATATTCCCCGTTCTGTCTGGATATCATAGCCTTATTTTCATTACTTCCCCCATTCGGTTGTGTTGGCCTGTTGTGACTACGTTCTACTCGTTCATTTGTGCATTCTTTAGCAAAGTGGCCATTCTGTTGACAGTTATAACACCGAACCTTTGACTTATCAAAACCTGGTCTTTCACCAACGAATTTTCTACCAGTCTTCTTCATAAACCTTTTAACTCTTCTTACTATCATTGCCATCTGCCACTGCAGATCCATCTCCTCCAGATCATCAGCATCGATCTGATCATAGTCTTCGTCTAAAGTTGCAGGATCAACGATTTTACCTTTAATGTAATATTCGTAAGAAGCAATGAAAGATGCATAGAGAGCAAACTGCTGTTCAGCAGATTTAACACTCATGGGCATCTGAGAGTAGTTGTTGTTCGGAACACTTGAAGAAAAACTACCCTTTGTTGTTTGAGGTTTAGAAGTGTTTGTTCCACCAGCTACGAAACACACATCACCATCCATGTTGAGAGTTACATGACCTTCATGAGTTGAGTTAGAGCTCGAGTCTCCCTTTGAGTAGTAAGCAGATGATTCTGACTTCGAACTTGAACTTGAATTAATTTTTGCACCATACATTCCCGGATCCTGAACCTGATCAGTTGGTGTCTCTTTTCGAACCATGTTAAGTTCAAAAGTTCGTAGTTTGTTGACTGCTGTTTCCAAGTCAATGTTGGCAAACTCTTTATCTTCTCTCATCAAGACAGTGTACATCTCCCATTTCGGTGGGAGAGCATCAAGGAGTTTTTCTACGATCTCCTCTTCTTTGTAAACAATGGAATAATTGCTGAGTTCGGTCATCAGGTGATAATATCTCGTGATGATATCATCAAGTGATTCATTCTTCAAATACTTGAACACCGAGAATTGGGTTTTGAGTAGCTTAATCTTGGATGCACGTATCCCCACATTACCTTCAAATCGGTTTTCAAGCACTTCCCATAGCTCTCTAGCGGTTTTATATTTCCTGAAGGTGTGAAGAATCTCTTGTGGAAGAGCCATTGTTATCGCAGCATGAGTTTTGCTTTCAGCCTCATACATCTTCTTTTCTTCCTCTTCCATCTTATTGTATTTCTTAATTTGTTCACGACCTTCATACAAAGCCGTTGGTGGAATGTATCCATCTTGAATGCACACCCACATCTTAGCATCTTGATATTTAACATACTGCTCAAACCGATCTTTCCAAGCCACGAAATCGGTCCCCTTAAGCATTTTCGGTGCCTTAGTAGCTGATCCTGCTTCCACCTCCATTTTTACCAGTTCCGTAATATTTATGGAAGTCATCTTTTACGAAACGAAAACACAAAGAAACCCGAAAACTAAAAATTTTATTCTGAACAGTACTATAGGCGAAGTTAAACTTAACTTCGCTTAAGTCTTAACTTCGCTTGAATTCTTAACTCCGCTCCCTTTTTTTAAATTCGCCTGATTAGGAGAAGTTGTGGATAACTTCGCTTAAGTTAAACGAACTTGTGAGGTAGGCGAAGTTGTTAATAACTTCGCTTAACCTTATATCTTCGCCTAAACCCTACAAACAGTAGCGGCAACTTCGCCTGATGAACAATTGTTTTTGCAGGTTAGATTTTGACGTTTTGCGAGGTATGCGAAGATGTAATGGGTTGAATTTGATGGTGGGAGGTGAGTAGGACACAAAAACTCGGTATTTTAACGTAAACTCGTCCCGCGAATAGTCGAACGGAACGATTTCTACACCCGTGTGATAATCCCGAACCACACAATCACCAGCAAACGCTCTGATACCAATTGAAGGTTCCCAGCCGGATCTACACGGAATATCTCGTTCTACGTAGGTGCGGAATCCCTACGTAAGACGATACGAGCGTAGAAAACGATACACGTTAAACACAAGCAAACACACGTTACAATACTCAAAAGACACGTTGTATTGCAACTAGTAACACGTGATTCACCGATCACTGATTACACGTAATGAACAACTCTCTAAAAACCTAGCCGCTACCATACATTTATAACATACGACAACTTCGCCTAACATGTTTAGGCGAAGTTGTCACTAACTTCGCTTGTTCCACAAGTTCGCCCATATCAGGCGAACTTGTGGGACAACTTCGCTTAATACAAAACATGCTAACTCGATTACAGACACTAGATACTGAACTACTGACATCATGTACCAACAGACTCCCCCTTGGCAGTAGCTCTCAATTCTAACAAACACAAAAGATCATCTGTTACAAAACATGCACAAACCAAGGAAAGATCGAATTTTCGTGGGTATGGATGGAGTTTTCCAATCTTTTATGGCCTCGATCTTGGCGGGATCAACATGAATACCTTTATCGTCGACGACGTGACCCACAAAATTGAACTTCTTTTCACCAAAATTCACATTTGGAGAACTTGGCATAAAGTTTTTCTTTTCTTAGGAGATTGAGGATGGAACGTAAATGATGCTCATGTTCGGCCTGGTCTTGTAGAAAATAAGAGTGTCATCGATAAAAACAATTATGAATTTGTCCAAGAATGGTTTGCAACGCGGTTCATGAGGTCCATGAATACCGCGGGTGCATTGGTTAGTCGAAGGCATAACCAAGAACTCGTAATGTCTATACCGAGTATGAAAAATGGTTTTTGAAATGTCGTCTTCATGAACATGCAACTGATGATAGCCCGATCGAAGATCGATTTTGGAAAAGCAAGTTGCGCCTTGGATTTGGTCGAAGAGGTCGTCGATTCGAGGAAAAGGGTAACGATTTTTAATGGTGAGTATATTGAGTTCACGGTAATCGATACACATGTGAAACGATCCATATTTATTTTTCACGAAGAGGACGGGAGCGCCCCAAGGGGAAGAACTTGGACGGATAAATCCCTTATCAGAGAGTTCTTGAAGTTGGTTCGATAACTCTTGCAATTCCGAATGAGCTAAACGGTAGGGAGCCTTGGCTACGGGAGTCGCGCCGGGCACAAGGTCGATTCAAAATTCAATAGGATGAATGGGTGGAAGACCAGAGACGTCTTTGGGAAAAGCGCCGGGGAATTCACAAACAACGGGAATGTCTTGAATTTTCTTTTCTTTGGGATCTTTCACCATCGCTTGGGCTAAGAATGGAACATATTTTCGGCCTAAGTACTTTCGAGATCGAGTGTAAGACATGAGATTGAGTTTCTTATGAATCGTTTTTCCAAAGACTTTGTGGATTTTGCCATTGACGAGCGGGATTCGAATGAATTTGTCATAACAAACGACTTCGGCACGGTGCAAAGCTAACCAACCCATACCTACTATAATGTCGAAGCTTCCCATTTGCATCGGGATGAGGTCTATCGAGAATTCGTTCTTGCTAAGAGTGAGGATATAATCGTGAATGACCGAATCGATGGTGATGGAGCTACCATTGGCGACTTCGACAAAAAAGGGCGAGAAAGTTTAGTGCGAGTTACGGCAAGAATAGATTCAAATTTAAAATAAACAAAACTCTTATCAGCTCCGGTATCAAATAAAATTGAGGCAAAATGCTCATTTACTAAAAACGTACCGTTCATCACATCGTTGGTAACTTGAGCTTGGTTGGCATTCATCATAAAGGCACGCCCTTGGTTTCCGCGGTTGACTTGTTGAGCTGGAGGATGAGGAGGGAGGGCTTGCATTGCTTGCGGGTGTGGTGGAGGAGGAAGTGCTTGCATGGCTTGGAGTGGTTGAGCAGGAGGAGCCAAGAGTTGCGGGATTTGAGGTTGATAGGTTTGAACTTGGTAGGCTTGGGTTTGGTAGTAGGGTGTGGGTATGATTTGAGCTTGGTTAACAAAAGCAAGTCGGGGACAAGCATTGCGGAAATGATTTGGGTCTCCACAATTGAACCAAGCTCTAGGTTGAGGAGGAGGATTTTGAGCAAAAGGAGCGGGACGATTTTGGTTGGATGGGGCAAACCTTGGTGGATCGGGTTGCCCACGGGCGGCTTCCCGACACACGTTGCTAAGGTGACCATATCGGTTACACTTTGTTCAGTGGCGGCAAGAGGAGTAGGAGGGGTGGTGACGTTGACAAGTGTTACACAAGGGGTGCGGGCCGGAATACGGTTTTCAGTTTTGGAATGCCTGGGATTGAGATTGAGGTTGTGATGGGTGAGTGACGGCATAGTTTCGGAAATTCGGTTTGCCTTTCTGCTGGGTGTGGTGGGTGGAATTGGAGTAGTTTATGGATTGAGGTTGAGGGTCAACTTTGGTAAGGGCTGATGGTTCGGGTGACCTTTTGTCATTGGGTTTCTTGGAACTTTTGATGGTGAGGGTACATGTTTTCGAAAAGAGCACCGGCTAAGGTAAATGCATCATGAAGGGTTTATGGTTACTACTCATCACCGAGTCGCGGATTTGCATAGGCAAACCACCGACATACTTGTCGATCGCCCGTTCGAGGGGAGTGACCAAGTGGGGAACCAATAGGCTAAGCTTGTGAAAGCAGTTGGAGTAGGCAGAGTTGTCACCACTCTCTTGCTTAAGTTCCCAAAATTCGGATTTGAGTTTTTGAAGTTCATGTTTTGGGCAAAACTTTTTCATCATGACTTCCTTAAGCTTGGTCCATGAGTAGGCCATAGCTACTTCTGCCCCATTGGTGAAAATTTCGCTATTCCACCAAGTGCGTGCGGTATCCTCGAACATGCTTGAGGCATACATGGTTTTCTTGGGTTCGGGGCATTCACAAAGAGTAAAAACGCTTTCCATCTTCTCGAACCATTGCAACAAGGTAGTGGCACAGTTCGTGCCAAAAAATTGAGATTGGTTGGCACTAGTGAAATTTTTCAATACGAAAGGTGCGGGGTTGGGTGTGGTTTTAGTAACTGTGGGTTGGGTGGCTTGGATTTGAGTTATTAGTCCGGGAATCAAAGCGGCGATTTCTTTAGCAACCATTGCGGCCATCCGACGACCGGAGTTAAGCTTGCGAATTTGGCGACGAAGTGGAGGCATTCTAAAATAATAAAAGAGAAATGATATAAGTTTGGGGTAATTTATATAAGTATGAAGGAAATGAGTAAATATAGGGTTTTAATGATTGTGAATCCTAGAGTTATGGCAATGAGAAAGTTAGTAAAAACTATTTCATACTAGAATCAAAAGATAAAATGTATGTGTATGTATATAAGTTTCAAACTTTTGACATTCGAAAATTGAAGGTTTTGAGATATTGAAATTCATATATATAGTCGGGAAAATCGTACATGAACCACAATGATTTGATATTCCGGCCAATAAAACTTGTATAAAATAATAGATGGAGTCAACATGTGCACGTATCACCGCGTCTTTCATGTTGTTGACTCAAATCACGATAATAACATATAATAAAAACGGAGATACAACAAGATGTTAAAAACACTTGTCCACGTGTCACCGTGGTTTTGTGTTTCCAACACCAAAATATAAGAAGGCAACCGGAACACTTTCATTCGACAACTTAAAGTATTGACATGTATAACACGGTTCGTTGTCCTAGAAAACGAACACTACAATTCAACCATCCCAGGTAAGTAAATCACCTTCGATTCTTGGAATCTTTTTGTCAAATGATCGTTTCATAGTGTTTCGCCCTCTATGATGGTTACAAACCCGATATAAATGCAACATTTAAGGGATCTTAAATAACGGGATCCAAATTAAGTTTTTGATCCATAAAGCACAATGTAAAAACTAATGTTTTTTCGTTTAAGGTAAGGATACATTGGGATACTATGAGAGTGTGTGCATGTGTATATTTTTGGAGATTAAATGAAATAAATAAGGAAATAAATATATGTGTAATGAACAATCAAGTAGGGTAACACGTATAAGCATTACGTATAAGGACCCTAAGGCAAAACTATACTAGGCCGTTACGTCTAACCGCCTATCCTATAATCTTGGCTTTGATACCAATCTGTGAAACCCCGACAAAAGGCGACGGAACATGCCGGGGTGCAACGGATTGCCCATAAACACAAGACACTATTAAAGTGACAATATTTAATCAACTCATTAATTCCATTCAATCACAAAAGTAGCACATCTCGTTCATACAAATAAACACCAAATACAAGAAATAATATTGTTCACTCTTCTAATAACTTAGCGGTATCAAATAGAATGGCGTCTTCAAACTCCAAGTCAAGTAATAATCAAACCTTTAACAATGCATAAAATAATATTTGCCAACAAGTATGTTGGTGAGCAATTTCATAGTTTTGAGAGTATATATAATATGAGGGAAATCCACACACGTATATGAGACTATAAATAAAAGCATCAATCGTGGTATATAAAACATATGTAAATGAGGATCCTTTCTAATCGGTAACAACAGACATGCTTGGATAATGAGGCCCTATTCTACTAGCACAAGGCTAAAGTAGTTAGGGTAGCGTATGATCATACTTATTGAGGCTCAACAACAACATAAAAATAAACACTCATGCACGTAAAGCATTTGAAACATATAACACACAATAGAGCAAATATTCTAAGTATCCCACACCCTAAAGTTTGTGGTTTGAGGATCGAGTATATTAAATCATTCTTGTTTTGAATAAGTATGCATGTTACCCCCAAAGTATAAAAGGGAAAACGGGGGATGAAATGTACTCACGTTAACTAAGTAACTTGAAAGATTGACTCATGAACAATTGGAGATCGTTTTAATGAGCAAGACCTAGATTAAGCGGGTCTTAAGTTAGTAGGTAATCTTGAAAGGGTTTAAAGTAAAATATATGACAAGTAAAGTAAATAAATGAAGTTGATGGTTTAAAATGTAAATATTTGAGAAATTAAAGACATGTTTCTTGAAAAATAAGATTACTCGAAACCGGGTCTTGGTATTCCATTCATAAATATTACTCAACCTATGTTAAGTAATTATGTGGGGTTGCAAGACCCTTTGTTTTATAAATATCAAAAGGAGGTTTTAATCGAGTGTTCCGATTTATCGTTTTTGAGTCTTGATAATTAACCAAACCCAAAGATAAGTTTCCAAAGTGACAAATGTTATGAGATAACTCAATAAAAATCAAAAGACTTAACCAAGTATATAGTTCTATTGTGAAGAACCTTAACGTCCATTAAGCGAGTATTTGGTTTCACCGATCCAAACTTGTTATAAGATCAAGTTGGATTCCGATACACCAAGTATGTTGAGAAAATAATTTATAATTAGTTTTAAATACATTCTTGAAGACAAGGTGAGTTTCGGTGGCTCAAAACACACTTGTGTGTCTTAAGCGAGTGAACTCGGTTTAGTTCGGTTTTGGTTCGGTCCTTGACTCGGAATGATACCGAGGATGGTTGCCACATACCCAAATACCATAGAAATATAAAAATGATTTTAGAAGTTATAATATTAAAATCTTACATAAACATGTTTATTTAACTATTTAAAACAAAACTAGTAAACAAGAGTTTGGTTTTGGTTTGGTTCTCAACTCGGGATAAAACCGAGGCTAGTGACTTCATACTCGATACCATGGAACTCATTTAACATGAATTAGAAACTAAACTAATTATACTTTAAACAAGACCAATAAACATTAAAGGAAATATAGTATAATCAAGGACTATAATGAGTCCTCCACGTAGCCTTGCCTTGTAGCGTATCACCTCAACCGGTCATGGCCGAAAAAGGTGAAAGCCAAAGGTAAACAAGGGGTGCATATTATATATATGTTGTACCACAAGCTTCAATTACTAAGTAACAAAACAAAATTAAAGAATGGTTCTTGTTTGATTATTAAGAAACCTTGAAGAGATGAAGTTGTGTTCTTTGTTTGGGAGAGAAAAGAAGTGGATGAACAAGGTTGAAATGAAGAAAATAAGCTTGTTTATATAGGGTAATGGACAAGGTTTATTTCTATGTTTTATTTCCAAGCTTGCATGTATTTTAATTGGTTAAATAAGTCAAACAATGCAACAAAACAATAAAAAACGAACTTGTGACTGCAGGGCCCCTTAGCGCGGCGCTAAGGTCTCTGCGCTTGACCTTATCACCGCGCAGGTCGAGGAGGGAAAAATCTGATTTTCAACTTTGGCAGTTTTAGTCCCTGAAGTTCGTTTTGAGCGTTTTAGGGGCATTTTAAGGGTTGTAAAATATATTTTTGAGATTTGTCAACCATAAAACAAATATATAACATAAAATTCATCATTTTTATATTGCTGAATGATTCGGGATACAAAACGGGTCGGTTTTCATAAAAACAAATACAAATTGACCCGAAAATGGGGATTGTCACAGAATGAGTTTGGGACATTGCATGTATCCGTACCCATACATGTATCTAATTTTACTCATACCAAAAATCAATAAAAACATGTATCAATCCTCGTACTAGATTTTTTGGTATGGTACGAGTACGGGTGCGGGTATTTCGATACGGTACCTGTTTTTGTACCACTTTGCTATTCTATTTCCAAATCTTCGACGAACTTGAAACCGGTATGGGTACAAATAATAAACAACCTAAATTAGTTCGGGTATCGATACTTGCACATACACGTGACGGGTACCAAATTAGTACAAGTATCAAATTGGTCGCCTATTAAATGATAAGATAGTATTGAAAACCCCTAATTTGGTCGCTGACTTTAGGTGATTTGTTTGTTGGTTCGAGTCTTTGATCTTATATTATTTATATTGAAAAACGTTTAATACTTTTTCAATAATAACATGGTTGGAGAATTTATTATATATATTAAATAAGAAGAATCCCAATTAACCCCCTTAATATTTCAAACAGGTACAAAATAACAAACATACCCGTACATGTACCCGATTCTACATGTACCGAAATTCAACAAAAATGAGTACCAATACCCGTACCGAATAGGTTAAATCGGTACATGTACAAGTACAGGTATGTTTACCAGTAATTGGAGCAAAATGTTCATCCCTAGATGTAACATCATAAATCCTCAGAGCGGCCGGGTTAACTTTTTCTGTTGAATGAGACACAGTTTTTTTATTTTTGATTATTTCATTAAAGAATTGTTTTGCCATTTTTCATTAGTCATAATGGGCATTCCGAACATTTTACATCACTTAATTGATAAAGTTATGTGTCCATCCATTTGAAGGAACGAAAGTGTTACGGTATGTAAAAGTTTGGAAATTTTTCAAAAGAGTTAATTGTAGTTATGATTCATGTGGTGAAATCCAATATGCAGCTTTCAATTCCGTGATAGCCATTTCACAGATAAAGCCCCTGGGAGCCTTATCTGCGAAATAGTCACCACGAGGTTTAAATGTGCGTTTTGGGTTTCACCACATGGATCATAACTACGATTAACTACGATTAACGCTTTTCAAAGTTGTTCAGGTGACAATAATACCTTTTATGCTAAAAAATTGTCTGTTCTCAATTATCTAACCTTCCTAAAATTGTGATTGCCACATTAAATGATTTCTCTTACAAAAAGATTGGTGTAATTCATAATCTTTAACCATCATTGATTCCAGCTCACCTAAGTCTCAATTTTTCTACTCAGCTTAACTTGAAATAGAGATGAGCGTTTTTGGTATGCGTACCAGTTGGTATCGAATCGGTACCAAGTTTTGAGTTTTGAGTTACACAAAATACCGGTATCTAACCGAACATTTCGATACCGGTACCAAATATTTTCAATTTTCGTGATTGATACCGGTACCATCTTGAGCTCATCCTAGTTTGAAAATGCATCTTTTATTACTTCCAACAACTGCCTATTTCCACAATTCCTACCCTACCACTTCTGCTCAACTTGTTACCACTGCAGCTTCCACAGTCGATTCTGTTCAATGCTACACTAACGTTGGGGGCGCCACCACCAGCCAAGTTTGCGACAAAGCTTGGACGAAAACGTGAGGGGGTGGGGATTTGGACCCCGGGCTATAACAAACCTACACCCCTACGCCACATGTAATCATAATGTATGCATTGAACCTCATTTTTCCCACAGTATGAAGTTGTGCAATTTTAGCTTCAACACAAAAAATCATCGTTGATAAATACAAGTTGATCTAATGATCTTACTATTATTATGAACTTATGATATGAAATTCTATATATCATTAAATCTCATGCAAGTATTTCTACTTATTTGACAAAACTGCTCAATGTAACAAAACAGAACTAGAAACCGAGTAACTCCGAAAACAAATAAATAAATTTCGATGGATTTAAACAAAGAGAATGCGGCTCAGATCTGTAATTGGAAGATCAGACAAGAGGGACAGGATCACCGCCATGGCTGCGACACCGGTTGCACTGTAAGAGATATAAAAGGGCTAAAAAGCCGTTGTTCCTCTCACATACCATCCGGGTTGCCCTGCCAAGATACGGGCCGAAATAAACCCTCTGACTGATCAAGATGCTCGGATAATTAACAATCCATACAGAAATTAATATAATCATTGCCATCTCAGTTTGACTTTAACCCTTCCAACATCAAAATCTATGCATACAGAAACCAATACATTCCATTCCAATTCCAAAACCAAAACTATAACGAATTCGTTTTAGCTAAATGACTACACATAGTTTAAGAGTGACGCATGATATATGCATATATTTGTGTTTCTTATCATTTTAAAGGGTTGTTGATTATTTTCAACAAAATCGGGGATGAAATGAAATCATGGGCTCAACATCATCGGATCGAATTCGACCCGATGATGCCGGGGCATGAGAGGGGCAACAACCCTTATAAAAAACTCCCCATCTCTCTCGCCCGAACCTCTTTTCTTCCGAGCATCTTCAAAATTCCATCCCCAATTTTGGTTTAATGGTGTTTGGTAACTGTGTGTTTATATTATAGTGGTGGTATCAAATTCCATTTTTGTCCTTGAGCTTCGTAGATATTCTTGAATCATAGAATTTGGGTTTGGTCTTGGTCTTTGTCCTGGGCTACTTAGGACAGAGTTTCATAAAAGGTATGAGACGTAGAGTTAATTGATATTTGATAAGTACCCTTTCATTATTACATGTGGGTTGGTTAACTATACAATTTTGAAATCAAATTTGAATTTTATGCAAATAGCTAAATCAGTTTCTAAAAACTTGTAATTTTAGTATCTTTTTTAACCTCGTCAATTTTCTTCCGTTAAGTTAGGGTTAAAATGGTAACTTCAGTTTTTATATTTATTTTCTCTTTTCTTTTAGCATCGTTTCCCCCTTTTTAATTGATAAAATCCTAAGTTTCCAATCACTTTCTTCTTCAAATCCCCCCTAAAGCAATTGAGCAACAAGAGCAATTTGGTCCTTCGATAAAAACCATAAACACCGATCAAATATGGCTGAGACGTGGATTGTTCGACAAGAATCGTCTGAGTTCGAACCTGCTGTGGAATACTGTTAGCTCGGTCAATTCCTTGTTTAATCATCTTCTTGTTTAATCTTCTTCGATCTTAATATACTTTTTACTTTAAAATTTCAGCAAATAACCCCTACCATTTACACTACAAGTTCACCATGGACATCCAGTTCACCAGTTGCATATGCAGATTGCATATTGCATTATAAATTTTACAAATTGCATTAAGCACATATTGCAGTTTTGCAGATTGCATTATGCATATACAGTGTTGTAAAAGTCGGATTCCAAGGCTTTGGAATCGGCGATTCCAAGGTCCTCGGACATTAACATTGTCGTCTTTTCCCAACTCGGCCACCATTACTAGCCAAGGTCCAACTCGTTCAAAAGTCGGAGTACTCGGGATTACTCGGTCTCCAAGGTCACCTCGGCCACAATTTTTTTTATTTTTTAGTTTTTATAATATTTCATTTTTTAGTAAAAAATTAAAAATAACAACAAAACATGAATTTTTTGAATTGTGTTTTTTTTTAAATGAATTATGCTTATTTTGACGTGAATTATACTTATCTTAACATATATATAATATTCAATAATTATTTTATGTTATATTTATCATGTTCGAGTACAAGTCGAGTACTCTCCCAGTACTCCGAGTACTCTATACAAGGGGGTCGACTGCCTAGGGACCGTCTAGCGAGTTTTACAATATTGTGCATATGAATATGCATGTGTATGCTAGAAGTCTTACGCATTTCAAATTGATCAAAATAAAGTGTCTCATGCATGTGCGAATTTGGGAATTTAGGGTTTTAAAGAGAATGAAAGGGGGAAGGAACAGGGAGAGAGAAAAAGAGGGGAAAAAAAGAAAAAAAATAATGAAATTACCTAAGTATTTTGACAGAATTACAAATTTTGTCATTTAAAAAACGTCAAATTACGGTTCGTGTCCTTTTTTTAGTTTCTTTGCAAGCGGTGTACTTTAAACATTTTTTTCCTACACGCTATGTCTTTTACGCTAACTGGGTTAGAAAAACTCAGTTAAATACCCTCACATGAGACGTGTGTAAGGGCATATTGGTCTTTTCACACCGCCTCTGTATCTTTCTTTCTTCTCACTCATAAATTAAAGAAACCAAACCAAACCTGCAACCTTTTTTTCCCATCAAACCCAAACCCTAATTCCAATCTCCAAAAATGACCAAACCTTTTCTGGGTTTTCAAAAATGACCAAACCTTTTCTGGGTTTTCAAATTCACCCTCGATTACACCCATTCATCATTCATCATCATCATCATCACCCTAATTCCAAGCTTTCAATCTTCACCTAATTCCAAGCTTCCAATCTTCCAATCTTCACCTTCACGTGACACAACGGATTTCAATCTCGTCGTGTTCTTCTTCGACATAACGAACGCCTGCGCCGGTAACGAATGTCAGCGCCATGAGTGATTTTTATGTCAGAGGCTGTTACCATGACCACAGATCATTTTTCAGATATGTGATTTCGACTTTGAAAACCAATCTTGACCTCCACAATATTTAAGATCTGTAAGGATTATGATGGTGGCTGAACGATGATGGAGGCGTAGTATTGTTCCGATGGATGGTGATGATGGCGGTTGAACGATGGTGGAGGTGTAGCGGTGTTCCGGTGATGACGGCGGATGGACTGTGGTTGTCTTTAGAGAGAGAAATATGAGAGAGAGAGAGAGAGAGCGAGAGAGAGAGAGATAGAGATAGAGAGTTGAAAGAGAAATGGTCTATATTATGTGTTTTGATCTCAGATTAGGTATTGTTGGTGGTGGTTTATGGTGGGAGTGGAGATGGTTTTCGTCGTCGGAGAAGATGGCGACGGCGGTGTCTTGCCGGAGAGGGAACCCAGTGGCAGGCAAGGGAGGAAAGGACGAAGGGGGAGACAGGGGTGGGTTGGGTTTTGTTTGACTTCCTGATAAAGGGATTTTGTTTGCAGGTATAGACGAAAAGACAAAAATTCCCTCACATGCGCCTCACGTGAGGGGATTTAACTGAGTTTTTCTAACCCAGTTAGCGTAAATGACATAACGTGTAGGAAAAAAATATTTAAAGTACACATCCTGCAAAGAAACTAAAAAAAGGACACGAACCGTAATTTAACATTTTTTAAAGGACAAAATACGTAATTCTGTTAAATATTTTTGATTTAATTTGAAATTACCCGAATACCCCTGACTTAATGGAGGAAAAGTTGACAGGGTTAAAAAAGGGTACTAAAATTGCAAGTTTTTGATAACTGATGTAGCCATTTACACAAAATATAAAATCGGTACTCAAGTAGCGTAATCAATTCAAATTGGCCAAACTACAGGTACTAAAATGACACTTAACTCTTAAAGGTAATAAATTAGAGTGCATAACTCGGGATTTTTTTAGAACCGGTTACGTATATAGTCAACAAAAGTCAAAAATAAGGTCGGGTTGGCACCGATTTCGGGTATTGTCGGGTATTTGGCCGGGTTTTCAGGTTTTTTTTGGGTTTCGGGTAGGGTCGTTTCTGGTTTTGACCAGGTATTTCCGGTTCCGGTTTCGGGTACGGCTCCAAGAAGAAATCTAATACCAGATCGTACATGATGGTCAGATACTGATAGAAACTGATTCCAGATCAGGTACACTGGTCATGACTGAAACAAGGTATTTTTTGCATCTCAAAATTCTGCTATTTATGAATGATACTAATAGAGAAATGAAAATGGTGTTTTCTTCGATCATTTTATTTTTAATGTTTGAATTAATTATTCAAACGGTATTTAATAAATTAGTTCTTTATTCTTATTAGTGTATAGAAACTATGGCTGACAGAAAACTCAATATTTAAATCTTGCATAAATTAGCTACCAAAATTTTCAATTTTAAAACAACCATGTGGTGAATGTTTTATACACGTTATCAACATTAATGTATTTCCAAATACACTTTTGGTGTTTTAAGTTAAATCTAAGAAGTTTAGTTTGAAAAGGCACTCTTTTTTAGTGTACAAGTTTACAAAAGATTATTACATTCTATGCAAATTCTACGTCGGTCATGAATAAGAGACCATTGGTTCATAAGTAAATGTCATATCTTTTAAATCACTAACGTATTTTGGGCTTAATAATAGAGTACGATAGAAGAGCTCCACAACTAAGTGTGTTAAGCTGGAAGTAGTAGCAGGATGTGTTACCTCCTAGGAAGTCTCCACCTAGGCAACCAAAAACAAATATGTGAGATCTTCGTGGGCAAAGCGGACAATATTGGTGGTACGAGGGGCCGAATGTTACAATTGATATCAAAGCCCCTCGTGTGCCGTTCGGGATGGTGGGACGTCCCCTGGGGGTGTCGTGAACGATGAGTCCAAAGGGGTTGGTGGGGCAAACCTCATCGAGAACGATGAGTCCAAAGGGGGGGGGGGTGTTTGTAACATCCTAGGCAAATCCCACATCGGTCGTGGACAAAAAAGATCATTGGTTGATAAAAATATCATGCCTCTTAAATCACCAACACGTTTTAAGCTTAACTGTAGTGAACGAGATGACAGCTCCACAGTTAAGCGTGCTCAGCTGGAAGTAGTAGCATGATGGGTGACCTCCTGGGAATTGTCCACCTTGGCAACCAAAAACATATCCGTGAGCTCTTCGTGGGCAAAACGGACAATATTGGTGGTGCGAGGGGTCGAATGTTAACATCCTGGGCAAATCCCACATCGGCCGTGGACAAGAGAGATCCTTAGTTCATAAGTAAATGTCTCGCCTTTTAAATCACCAACGCGTTTTGGGCTTAACGGTAGTGGACGAGAGTAGAGCTACACAGTTAAGCGTGCTCAGTTGGGAGTAGTAGCATGATGGGTGACCTTATTGAAGTCTCCACCTGGGCAACCAAAAACACATGTGTGAGCTCTTCGTGAGCAAAACGGACAATATTGGTGGTGCGAGGGGTCGGATGTTAACATCCTGGGCAAATCCCACATCGACCGTGGACAAGAGAGACCATTGGTTCATAAGTAAATGTCACGCCTCTTAAATCACCAACGCGTTTTGGGCTTAACGGTAGTGGACGAGAGGAGAGCTCCACAGTTAAGCGTGCTCAGTTGGGAGTAGTATCAGGATAGGTGACCTTCTAGGAAGTCTTAACATGGGCAACTAAAAACAAATCCGTGAGCTATTCGTGGGCAAAGCGGACAATGTTGGTGGTGCGAGGGGCCTGATGTTACAAGTGGTATCAGAGCCACTTTTGTGCCGTTCAGGATGGTGGGGAAAACCTCATCATAGACGGAGAGTCCCCCGGGGGGTGTCGTGAGGTACACCTTAGGCAAATCCCACATACTGGATAGGATGGTGGGCAAATCCGTGAGCTATTCGTGGGCAAAGCGGACAATGTTGGTGGTGCGAGGGGCCGGATGTTACAAGTGGTATCAGAGCCACTTTTGTGCCGTTCAGGATGGTGGGGGAAAACCTCATCATAGACGGAGAGTCCCCTGGGGGGTGTCGTGAGGTACACCTTAGGCAAATCCCACCTACTAGATAGGATGGTGGGGCAAACCTCATCGAGGACGATGGGTCCAAAAGGGGGGGGGTTGTTTGTAACATCCCGGGCAAATCTCACATCTACCGTGGTAAAGAGAGATCCTTGGTTCATGATGTACATAAAATTATACTTCTTTTTAGCATCAAATAATCTCTATAACCTGCAACTTATATCAAATAACATAGCACAGAGGCTACTTATCATAATAAAATACAATTTCAGGTAAAACCAAGCCCCAAACGAAGAAACAAGCGAAAAGACGAAGAAAAATGGAAGAAAACACAAGAAAAGCAAGAAACACGCCCCATGCCTCAAGAAACATGCCCCCATGCTTCTAAAGACCAGAAAAGACAAAAATCTACAAGAAAAGACAAATACTGGGAACAAAATCACGGGACCGTGCCTCTTGACCACGGGGCCATGGTCACCTTTAACAAAAAGACAAAACTATTTTAGCACATGTCAATAAGAACACAAGGGCGTGCCTACCTAAGCACGGGGTCGTGCTTCACCCTCCAGACTGCCTATAAATAATAGCTCATGTTGCATTGATCAAGTGTGCCTTGAAGAGAATTCCATACGGTTTTCACTTATAAAACCATCCACTAACACTCATATTAAAGATCCATTGAAGGGTTTGAAGGCTTGGAGGTCATCATCATCAACCATCATCATTATCAAGAAGGAAGATTCATCCACATTTGGTTAGATTGTTCTAGTTTAATCATGTGTTTGTTATCATCATCCACTCTAATATTCATAACCATGCTCATTATGAGCTAAACTCCATTTACCATCTAAATTCTATGAAGAAGATTTGTTTTACTTAATGATTACATAAAACATGTGATTAGTTTAGTAAAGTACATGGTTATCTTGCAATTATCGTTTGATGAGAAATGTTTCACCATCTTTATTCAACAATTCAAAGTTGGTGATTGGCAATCATATTGACAACCATTCATGATCGATTCAAGTTCTTGAAAGATAAATACTTTGATAATTTATCGAAACATGGATCCTTCTATTGTACTTAGAAATGATGAGATATAAGTTATGATCTATTTCTCTAGTTTTGGTAATTCTGAAATAACATCGTTAACACGATTGCTTGGGTTATCATGCTAGTTAAAGAAATCATATGTTAACGGAATGTGAAATTTTAACCTACTTAAATCAACCAAGGGGAGGTTGTGTGATAAACTATAACCACCCAAAGTTGTTATAATTGGTATTTGAGAAATCGAAGTCAATCCTAATCTTTCTACTTCACTAAACTACTTGTCAACTCAAATTGAAATTTTCGTGGTAGCATGACATTGGGAAAGGGTTGACGTTAAAATACGCATGCTACTTTCTTTTATGTCATAGGATATTCTCACTTAGAAATGAGGGGTTGTTCTATCATATATTATTACGACAAGTTTATCACATGTTTATTTAATAATCATCAAGGAACAATGGAGTGGATTCTTGATCTTAGATGGTAACCTTCGTTTAATTGAACTACTTGTTTAGAATTTCTCGTCTTGGTCACTTATTTATTATATATACACATTTATATTTTATAAAAAGTTCAAAAATCAACCCCAATAAGATTAAAACCTCCGATTAAAGTAAAACGACGATTTGTGTCCACTGATCGACACTTGGTTCTTACCAATACTATTCTACATATACGATGGGTACACTTGCCTATTTTGTGTGTGTTTGGTCTTTGTAGAAATCACTTTTATATATTTAAAACCTGATCTTGTGCAAAAGCTAAATTTCCAATCCTCTTATTTTACAAGCTACATGCATAACAGCACACACCAAGTTTTTGGCGCCGTTGCCAGGGGACACGTACGTTTCTAAGAATGATCCAAGTTTTAATTTAATCATTGTCTATAATTGTACAAATTTTTAAATTTTATTTTATTTTATTATTACTAACTATTAAACTATATAATTTTTACGGCTAACCTAATTTTACCTTTTACCTTAGCTTAATTAACTAAGACCTTAGTTTAGTTTAGAATAGCTTAGCCTAACTCGTAGTTTAACTTTAACTAACCTTTAGTTTAATTTAAATAGTTTAAACTTTGATTTAATCCCATGTATATCCTTTACATTCGGACCTGAGCTTGTTTCTCCAATTTCTGACCGGAACGACTCTTTTATCGACGAGCACGTATACGAACTGCATAAACCGCTGAAACAATCAAAGACGAGTTAGTATATGCCACCACATCAGGATAAAGTCAACCCGAAGAAATGATGGCGGCCCAAAACAATGAGCCGAACATGAGCCAGTATGCTAAGTCAACTCTCGAAGGCTATGGCAATGGAGTGGCTCCACCCGATATCACCAAACATTTTGAAATCAGATCAAGCACCATTCATATGGTGGAAAATTCAGTTCAATTTCATGGTCTCCTCGACGAAGACCCTCTTTCTCATATACCTCGATTCCTACGAATCTGCGGAACCTTTAAAATCCAGAATTGTTCAGAAGATCAGATCAAACTCAAACTCTTTCCTTTCTCTCTAAAGGGTCAAACTTTAGAATGGTTAGAATCTCTTACCTTTGGATCCATCACTACCTGGGACCAGATGGTTGAACAGTTTCTCCTCAAATACTTTCCGCCTGATAAAACTGCCAAATACCGAGCCAGCATTACCGAATTTCGGACCGATGATGATGAGTCATTACACGCTGCATGGGAGAGATACAAAAGTCTTCTGAGAAGATGCCCACATCATGGACTGAGTGTATGGCTACAAGTACAGACTTTCTTTGACGCACAATCCAGTCAAAACAAACAGGCCATCGACCAAATCGCCGGTGGAGACCTGGGATCCAAATCACCTAACGAAGCATTTGAAGTCCTGGAGAAGGCAGCGAAGAAAAGTTTCGCTTACAACCCACCAAGATCTACACCAACCCATAAAGGAATACACCACGTCGATTCGAACACTCTTATCACCGCACAACTTGAATCCCTTTCTAAGAAATTCAAACAGCTCCAAGCCGAACTATTAAAAACCAAGATCACCTATGACAATTATAGAGGAGGTCATAAGACAAGTGACTGTAAACAAGTCATCATTTCTACGGAGGAAGTCGATTTCATCGCTCTTTAGAACAACGCTTTCAGCAACAACTACAATCCAGGATGGAGAAACCACCCGAATTTCAGCTGGAAAGACTGAGGTAACACTCAACCCCTACCCGGATTAGAAAAAAGACCGATAAATCAACCTTCCAACCAAAACCTCAATTTCAAGATCAAAGTTCCAGTAGCCATCAAAACCCAAGCTACTCGAAAATCGAAGAAATGTTAATCCAAATCAAGACCAAGACAAATGAAGCAGAAAATAAGGCCGACTCAAGAACTGTTGATATCAACAGAGTATTCTTAAAACATGAAGCCGACCTAAAAAGTCAACAAGCATCATTACAGAATCTAGAAACTCTTATCGGACAAATTGCCCGACAATTATCCGAAAGACCACCCGACACTCTTCCAAGCAATACAATCACCAATCCGAATGCAACAGCCAACGCTGTTACACTTAAAAGCGGTACAACCACTACCCCTACCAATTTCAGAACCGGTTAAGGAAAAGGAATCCCCTGATAAAACACAGGAAAGGCTGACCCCAACGGGCACCGTACAACCCAAGGAGCCAGTCCGAACTTATATTCCACCTATTCCATACCATGGACGGCTGAAGCAGGAAAGATTGGAAGCTCAGTACGGGACGTTTTTAGAACTCTTCAAATAACTCCACATCAACATCCTTTTTATCGAAGCCATCGCCCAAATGCTAAAATATGCCAAGTTCCTCAAGAAAGTGCTGACAAACAAGAGGAAGCTGGA
>NW_027501922.1:0-50443 GCF_021521415.1 Bidens hawaiensis | reverse complement strand
ACTCTTTAAAATGTATGTGTATGAATAAAAGTATGTATGTTAATATGAAAGAAAGGATGAAATTATGTAAGTATGTAAGATAATGGTAAGGTATGTACCTTCGGGGTCATATGTAGGTATGAGAATGAATCATACGTTGCCTGATTAACTAGAACTCACTCAGCGTAGCTGACTTTTAGTATGCATGCAGGCTAATCGACCGAGGCAGCTGGCTTGAGGAAGACACATGGCAATACTGAAGAGGCTGACATCTGAAGATTGGTCGTGATTATTTGACACTATGTTTTATGTTATGTTTTAAAAAGACAAATTATGGATGATTGTATGGAGTGGTTGACTATTTTGTTATTCCGCGAAAGTTCTTAATTAACTCTGATTTTAGAACTGCGTTTATGAGTAAATCCAACACCAAAGTAGGGCTACCGGTAACGGAGCCTTACACCAAATTTACCCCTTTTCATTATAAAACCCCATTTATTTATCTATATTTACTTATTTTATTTTTGTCCCTTGATCATCCAAAATCAATGGATATAATTTAGTTCTCTAGTTCTCTCTTTTCGAAGAGTTCTCTCTTGATCCCACCCCTATATATATATTTATATATAGGGGATGGATCTTCCGAAAAGTGATATTACAGCGAGAAGTGAATATATAACTCCATTAATCCCTAATTTCACTAACTTTCATATGATGTTACATACATATATGTATGTTGGTTGTATTTATGTCTTAATTGCACATTCAAACCTACCTACAAACATATAAATGTACCAAGTCACATTCAAACCTATGTACCTACACACATACAAACATAAATACACATATACACACATACATACACATATGCAAACATACGTACCTACACACATACATATGCACCTACACATAAGAAATGGAGTGAAATTATGAATTAATGGAGTTACACCTTTACTTCTCGCACTTCTCGCTGTAAAAAAAAACTTCTGAAATGATCCAATACCTATATATATATATATACTAGTGAGAAACTCGCGCGATACGGCGGACGACAACAATTTCCAATGCAGTACTTGTTTTTATTTGTTTATTAATCCCGTCATGATATGTTATGTGGTATGTCTGTTAGAATATTATGAAAACATCTTTAGACTAACTTAGGTGTTTTATAAAAAAAAATATCATTTTGTTTTTGTTTTAAAGTTAACTTTATCAAAAATATAATAAATATACTATATACTTTGTTAAAAAGACACTTAACACAATTTGAAAAATATACGTAACCAAACTTATGAACGATTTAGCAGTTTACTCAAATTTAGAAGAACTTTATTTTAATTAATCTCGAATATAATTTATTAAGTATATAAAGTTTAAACATGATGATACAGGACCACAAAGAATTGATATGCTATAAAATTGCACATCAATACTATCACGCATTACCCAAATCTATTATTTCAAAATTGATCCAACACAATTGAGATTCTGTTAATAAATTTAAATTGTATACATTTATAGAAACCCAAAACCTATCATAACTTAGTCGCACACTAAGACCTTTAGTTTCCATTAACTTCATGAGACCTCTATTCACTTTCTCATTATCCAAGATGCAGCATACCTTCATTAAACACAGATAACCAATTACTATATTATGATTTAATTCCATTCACTCCAAACTGATAAAACAAGTTACTTTTTTCATTTCAAAATTGATACACATCTTAATAACTAGCATTAAGAAATATTAATGTAGACAAATACTTGTAAAAAATGGTTCTTTTTGGCCTGATTTTTCAAACTTGTTCCAAAGCCTAAGTTCAAAACTGTCGTCATAACCAAACGTGATAAGAAAATATTGATAAAGATCTAATGAAGCATATAACCTTTAGGAGTCCCAACATGTTTTGAAAAGGATCGATCTGGCCTAATGCATCTTACTTAAATGATATTACAAATATAAAATAGTATCAAAACTATATGCCTACATTTTTTTAGAAGTGTAATATTATGAAAAAGAACTTGTTTGAAACAAATTAAAACAATAAGGGTAATGTTACAAATTTGACAATTGAAAGTCAACATGACACTTCGACTCCAACTATGTATTTTTTTCTATAGTTTCTTTATATAATGCACATATGTTTTAAAATAAAACTAAACGGAAACATGGGGCTGGGAAAAAAGTAATGGACTTTTATTTTCAAAAGTCATATATGTTACTTTGGTTGACTCACAAAAAAGTCAACAAAATTGTTTCTCTTGCTGCAAAAGGTAACAGATTTACTTGTGGTTTGCTTCAAAAGGTTTGAACAACTGAGATATACCGACTTATTACTTTTGACTTATTTGGGAGTTGTTTCACAAAATTGAAAACTTTGCTACTCAAGGGCATTTGGGGAATTGTGTGTTATGTTACTAAAGGAAATAGAAGAAACCCAACTTTCACATATTTATGCAGGAAAAAAAGTTATTTAAGTAGTAGGTTCGGCACAATGACACATATTGTTACATTATTAATATGCGGTCTAAAATGCTTAAAAATTATCAATTTTTGATATAAAATTTGTGTTAAGTAACAAGGGCAAGATGATCAATTCTAGTTATAATGCATACTGACATACATACAAATCCATAATAATTTGATAATAAAAATAGATATGGCAATATAGACAATAATAGGAATAAATAATATGAATCTAATATTAGTTTTTGGGTATGAATCTAACCTTTGTTTGATGTCGACGACCCAGATTGAGTCTAATAAGCCGATCAAGATAGGGTTGGGCTTGTCGGATCAGACCCAGAATGAAGTACAACTAACTACAAGGAAAAAGAGAATTAAGAAGTAAAAAAGAAAACAAGAATTAGTATAACGGAAGAACAAACTTGTGAGGACTTATTCAGTGCAGCCATCACAAACTTGCACTATCAAAAAGGATGGGTTCACAAAATAAAAAATACCCACATAACATTAAGAAAATTAAGAAGTAAAAAAGAAAACAAGAATTAGTATAATGTTCCCATTGAGTTGGATCGTGTTTTGAATTGACCTTGTTCATGATCCAGAGAGCATCCGAACCAGTTGAAACGATTATCGGGAACACCAATTTCAGGATTGGAATCGCGAACTAGAGCGAACCGGGATCGTGTTCATACCGCGTTTTGGTATGAACGATCCAGATTGAAAAACGCGGCACTTTGAGCGAACCTTGTGGCTATGATTAGAATTCAGTAAAAATAAAATATGGTTCTCAACACAGAATAGTTTTTCCTGGTCACCCGTTGCAACAAATCTGTAATATGTTGTTTTTACTAAATTACCCCTGGATTTAAAACCCGACAGTTCAGTGGTGAATTTAAACTGAATTAACTTTATGACCCGTTAACAAAATCTGTGTTTAGTTGCGTATAGTGGTTCAATGGTTCTCACCCGTTTTCTAACAGCCCAAAATAATCCAAAAACAACACTTTTTGCGAATTCCAACCCATGAATAATGCATCCAATTGTGCATTTTACAAACTTTAGACAAAGACCAACATTAAACCTGACCAAAACAATAGCATTCGACCCGAATGAGATGTTTAGACACCGGTATAACTTGAAATTAGAAATTTCTAAAACTCCTAATATGCTCTTGATTTGAATAACATGCAAATTCTGAAATTTTCAATTAGTTTAATTTGAAACTCACTGGATCTGCTAATCTGTTCACATCGTGTAACTACAAATAACTTTGTTAAGAGAGGCAGACATAATTATATGCGCAACTTGAAACTTTGGAGCCTATCCCGATGCTGATCTGTACCTTCAACATACAAATTCCAGCGAAATGTCATATCAATCTGTTTTGAGAAGGAATGTAATTCCACATCCATATGATCGTGTACACCTAAGAACATACGAACAACTGCCATTAATCTGACAATTAAGAACATCCGAGCAGGAATGTATCATATCTATTTGCCATTAATCTGACAGTTAAACAAAAATAAAATGATGACTTATTTAACAACAACAACATTTGAAACCGGGTAGAAAATCTTTTTATTTATTTAGGAAGAATTTCTCAAAAGCCGGATCACGTTTTAAGTGAACAAACAGAAAAAAATTAAAGATGATAATAAGCCATGACTATAATTGTATGCAAAAATGATTAAAAAATCTTCAAAAATTTACCTTTTATGCAAGACCAATAGCAAATCCAATAATTCCCTGCTGTAAATTAACAATAAAAGTAAACTTTGTAGCTTAAAACAGGTCAAATTTCTTAAGCATTCAAAAATTTTAAGTTAAAATTGTATAGCTTAAAATTCAACTTGTGAAACTTTTGTTTGAAGTACCTGTTCACAAAGATGGATTTTTAAACCCAATGCTTCCGAATTCATCTGCAAATCCAGTTGTGAAGAAAAACACGAGCGAATCCCACATCTTCCCCAACCTGTGAACACACAAATACATATGGATTATCAAACAAAAAGTCACATATAATCAACTAAATTAAACCCATGAATAATAGTGGTGGATGACTGTTGATTTAGGAGACAAAATTAAACCGTCAAGCAAAGAAAACGTAATACAAAACTAACCTGGCTCATCTCTCTCTCTCTCTCTCTCTCTCTCTCTCTCTCTCTCTCTCTCTCTCTCTCTCTCTCCTCCGAATTACTATTTTCTCTCTCTATGGCAGCTATTCCTTTCTCACTACAAAATAATGTATGTAGGGCATGTTTGCCTGTCTGGGTTTTCTTATTTTCCTCTCCTTTTTTTCTATTTTAGTGTTTGGGAACTATTAGGTTCTTATTGATAAGACTAAAAAATGGATTTTGAATAAGTTAGGATATCATAACTTATCTTGTTATAGGTTTAAAATACCCTTTTCATCCTTTTTAAAAAATAACTTATTGATTTATGTCAACCCAAACACTTTTTTTGAAACTTCTTATCAAATAGTCATAAGACCTTTTCAACTTATAACAAAAAGTTCTTTTCACCTTAAATAAGGAATCTCAAACACACCCTTAGTATTAAAAGGAAACATATTTCGAATTTTGAATTGGAGATCAAAAGATAAAAGACGGGGGAATTGAAAACACGTTGATTGAATTGTACATGATGCATTAAGAGTGAAAAACTCATAAATTTAAGAGTTTTTGTTGAAATTACTGTATTCTCCTCCTTATATGTATATTAATATAGTATAGATATATGTTTTTAACCAAGGTTCGGGAAAACGATTAGTCAATGTGTCGGTTTTTGTAAAAATATTGGTTTATTATCACATATATAATATATATATAGTGTACTTTAAAGATTTAAAGTGATTAAAATGTTAATTAATTAAAGTGATAAATAATTAAAATACCAAAAAAGGATGTCGGGATTCGAACCTACGAGGGTGGCTGGCTCGAAACAACCCATACACACACATAACCAACTGCTCTTGATCAGTTGATTATTGTTGGTAAATATTAAAATATCACCCCTAAAGGTTAATCTGCAAATCATAGAACAAACCCTAGGATTAGTAATCGATTAATTAGTTATGAGTTTGTGTAATTAATCATGGTGTTAATGATGACTGAATCAAGATGAAGCTAACCATGTGTTTAGTTACCTAACAAGATGATGAACAGAGGGTTAATTGGATCTCGGCAGTGACGACAACGAATTGATCCAGAACGGGTATAAAGAGGATGTTATAATCAAATTAAGCGTGGGGTTAGTTGTAGATGGTTTAAGGATGATGAGGACCAGTTTAATTGCAAAATAATGTTCGTTATCTTGTATACTCGTTAACGAGTATAGGTGGTTAGCTCAAATTAGAATTGCGTATCCAAATTGATTGTTTTAACATAATTACTAATGTCGTTATGCCGATTATGGCATGTTTTAACGAATCCAATGATTGATTTAAAATAGGTCAACGAGAATTACGGTCCAAGAATGCTAAACAGGGTTGCGGGTTTACAGAAATGGGCAAACGGGTTAACTGGTTTATGGGTTAAAGGATTTGGATATTGAATTATAATATATTAATCTATAATTTATTTTTCACCTAAGCCCCTGAATATTGAAGGTGGAAACATAAATGGGTTAAAGTTTTGTTTTGGGTTGGTGTTTGCCAAGGTAAGATATTTATATTTATATATTATATAATTAATTAAATAATAACATATTAATAGTTAATCTTTTGATAAACGTGATATTTTTATTTAGAAAAATAACCCAAACACGAAAGCGGGTTGAGTATTGGATAAATGAGAAACCCGAGTTGTTACAGATCTGACATACCAAGTACTTTAATAAAACAGTTATAATTAGTTTGTAAAAGATCTTAAAAAGAAAATGTGAGATTCGGTGGCCCGAAACACAAATAGTGTGTTTTAAGCAAGTGAACTCGGTATAGTTCGGTTTGTTTGGTTTGGTTGGTTCAAAACTTGGTAGGTGACCAAGTTTGGGTCCAACAAATCCAAATTATAATAACAAATATAAAAATGTAAATAAAGAGTTAAACGAGAGTTCGGTTTCGGTTCGGTTCTTGACTCGGTATGAGACTGAGGATGGTTACCACATACCCAATACCATAGAACTATTAAAATGATTTAGAAACTAAAATAATTAGAAACTAAACAATATTAATAAGCTTAAAAAATTTAAAGTGTTAACAATGACTATAATAGCCCTCCATGTAGCAATACACCTATTATAAATAATGATACACCTAACCTGATAGCAATACACCTAACCTGACCATGGTCGGAGAAGGGAAAGCCAAGGAAACAAGGGGAATATATTTTAAACCAACTATAATAACCAGCTTTAACAAGAAATGATTAGAATAAAAATTAGGTTTAGTTTGACCTTGAGAAAACAAACTATCAGTAATTTGAGAGATAAAACTTAGAACTTAGATGAGGAGTGTTTGATGTGAATGAGCAACCTAAAATGGATGGATTGGCCTTGTATTTATAGGGGAAAAGTAAGGGTTATCCATAATGTCACTATCAAGGGATTTGCATGCATTTTGATTGGTCTAGAGGGTCAAACAAGGTGCAATACAAACTAAAACGAGCTGGAGCATCTGCAAGTGAGTTGAGAGGCCGCACGACCACCTCATTTTCCATGGTCGCGCGACGCAACGTTCTGGGGGGGGGATTGGTCTCCAGCTTTGGTTACTTGTAGAGTTTGTCCTTGAAGTTCGTTTTAAGTCATTTTTTATAATAAAATGGTGTTTTAAGGTACCGAAAAGGACTTTTAGCGATCCAACAAGTGTGAATAAATTTGTAACATAAAAACCACTATTTTTAATAAATCAAAGAATCACAAAGATAAAACGGGTCGGGTTTACAGAACAAAAACAAATACGAATTAAACCGAAAATGACGAATGTCACAGTGTTCCCTACTTTAGAAAATTTCGCCCCGAAATTAAAATAAACTTAAGAAAAGAGATAATTACAAACGGATGTCGTTTTAGCAAGGCAATAGTAAGAAACAAATTTACGTAAGGAAAATAACGTCAAATCCATGAATGACTCGAAAAACGCCAAAATTGAGAAACACAATAAGGGCACTTATATATAAAATGTACCGGCGGCGTATCCACCATGCCCTTATCATCTTGCATTTATACCGTTTTTGTGATATCATTCTCGGGTCCGAGTTATCGCCCACAACTGCACTTGAAATTTTAAATATTTGAATCGTAAAAAATATATGTTGAGTTTTACCAATTTTGACAACCAGTACTAACAATTGAAAACTTTCATGTTGGCCTTTAAATAAGTAGGAAAAATGAGATAAATAATTGAAACAACTAAAAATTTAATGAGTCACAAGATATGACCCGAGTTAAAATAACACTTTTGTTTAAAAAAATAGAGGGTCGAAGAGAAGAAGTCAGAGGGTAGGTAAATGAAATGAGACTTGAAGTCGAAAGTTATAAGAATAAATATCAATGTCTATAAACGAGACACTAAATTAACAATAAAATCATTAAGTCAAACAAGATAACGAGAACTCTGATAAGTGGAAATGAGAAATCCGATAAGTGAAAACTTGAAGTTATAAGTATTTGATGATATGATTGCGTGAAATATGATTCAAATATCATAATGATGGGGTGGGTTTTATGGGGTAGCGTAACCATATATCAAACATGAAATATATATTGTTTAAATAAACAAAACATCGAAGAACTGTGAAAAAATGCGCATACGGCTTCTATTGTGAAACATTTCATATGATAATGATTATAGAACGGTTTTTAATGGCGCCAAAGCTTGTGGACAGCCATGCATAGGCCGTTAATTGCGTAAATAAGATTATGCAACGAAATGCATAAAATATCATTTAAAATGAACAATATTAGTGTGATAGAAATATCGTTATAAATAAAACGAAATTGTAGTGAAACTGAAATTTGAAGTACTGCATACTAAACACAAAAATTGTTGTCGAATAATCTGGATCCGGTAATGAATAATCGAAACACAAAACGGAAATCTCGAGTACATAGAGTTGTTATGGAAATATCTCATTGAAATGTAAAGAACATCATGAAAAAATGAAACTTGAGATAATGGTGAAGTATATAAATCTCATATCGTAAATCATCGAAAAATAAATTTTAAAACAAAACTTCGAGTAAAGTGGTTATATCCATCCAACAAACAAAATATAATAACTGAGCATCGTGGTAACGCGTAATTGGAGAAATTCATAAATTGTAATCAAATAAATCTCAATGGTTAAATTCTTAAACAAAATTTCTTGAGTATATAAAACCGTTATGATATTATCGCTTTTATTAAAATAAACCGTAAAAGAAATGTGACATGTGAAAATGTGACGTAATGAAACGCATAAATTGTTATTGAATAATACAGGTTAAACAAATTTCATACCGAAACATCGAGTATATAAGGTTGTTGTGGGAAAATCCAAAAAATAATAATTCGTAAGACGGAAAGGAACATTGAGGCAACGCGAAATAATGTAATTTATAAACTATTATCGAATAAATCTTGGAACAACATTCGAGTTGAAACATTGTGTTTTTAAGTCATTATGGTATTATTACATTAAGTTAAAAGGAATCATAAGTGTAATAAGTATTGCGGCAAGGCGATATCGCGAAACACGTAAAATAGTTGTTGAAATTTTTTGAAAACAAGACCTATTATTAGATTTCGAGCATGTACAGTTGTTATGACAATATCATTTTTTTACAAAAAGGATTTAAAAAGGGAACGAGCGTTATGAATAAGTGTAAATCATTATCTTAAAAACAAAGGTTTATAAACGAAAATATGAGTACGATGAGTTGTTTTAAATGCATTATTTATACGTATGTATGTATGTATGTATGCATGCATGAATATATATATATATATATATATATATATATATATATATATAATAATTCAATACAGGAAATGAGGCCTGCGTGTGTATGTAGAGGCTTAGGCTTTAATGATTTGATGGTTGATGGTTTGGGTACCTTTTGAGGAATGAGTGGGTTCCCGAGTGTCTTTTGTAACTAGGTTTACTTGGGTTTGATAATTGTAGGGTTTGTTTGAGCTTGACGGGTTGGGTAAGTTGAGATTGACTAGCTTGGGCTGGGATATGGTTCGTATATGCATTTTGCGAAAATGGTTCAAATGACAATTGTGGTACTAAAACTTGAAGGTTATGTGGTAATGATATGAAAACATGCTTCATAGCCTGACATAGTGTGGGTCAAAGGTTTGAATCATAGTTGGGCAAACTTTGGTTGGTGTGGGTCCAAGGAATGAGTTGATGTGATGCTTGTCGGTGTTTCGTTATAGTAGGATAGTGAAATGGGTAGGTGTTATTTAGGGTAAAAGTGTCAGTATTGGGGCTCTTTGTTGGGTTGATTTTGTACATCATGGTTTTGCATGGAGTTTGAGTTGGTGATGGCATAACATAGGTTTGTTAAGTTTCGTTTCCATTCGAGGTTGGGGCAAAATCGAAAGCGTGTGAAGATATGGTAGTGAAAGGAGGGAGTTGTAGCGATGATAATAGTGGTAACGACAAGTTGATTGTAGTGATGGTTTGAGTGAAGGATGTTCGGTGACTTGCGGTTGCGTTTTTAAAGGAACTTGACCAACATTGCGTTTGAAATGGAACGTATCATAATTTACAAACCGCTAAATTTAAATTGAAAAGGCTAAAACACTTATGAAATTTTGTGGACCAAATTACAAATTGAAATTTTTATGCGAAACTGAAAACTCTTTGTGAATCACCATAAATTGTTTGCGTTTAAATCACAATGAGAATATTTTGATATAATAGTTATAGAGAAAGGAAATTATATGTACACGAGGTATCTATAATATTTTAAAGCACAGGGTTTTATAGGAACACTGAGAAACTAGTTAAAGAACCACAATAATTTCCTTTCTTCAACGAATCCCAATAAAATAAGTATTGTGATGAAAACATCGGGTCGTGCTTGCCTTGCCTTAAATATTTTTATGAAAGAAAATTTTGGATTAAGAGAATCCTTTTAATGTAAATAGTCCATGTGTAACATACCGTTTTCTCGTTTCAGGTAATAAATAAAATATGAGTTATTATGGGTCGGGCTTGTGTTGGGTTAATTAGTATGGGTAATGGACTTGGGTTAATAAGGAAGGGAGAAAGACCATGGGCTTAATCCCATGACCTATGATATATAAACCTTTATTTACCCATAATCCATCCATTTCCACCTATTCCATACACCATCAAAAACACACACTTAAGCTCTCTCTCATCTCTCTCTCTCTCTCTCTCTCTTACCGAAACCAAGGAGAAGAATCGATTCCCGACCTGAGGTAATGATAATCTGATATTGTATGGATCCAAACCCGCTAGATCTAGTCGCGAAATGACGAGCCGACACCCAAAACCGTTAAAGTCTCGAGAACCAGATGAAATCGGGTATAAACCGATCAAAAGATGAGCATAGGGGTCACCACCCTAGTTTAGATCTCGATCAAACATGACGAAAAACGGTGAAAACGAGTGACATCTCACTTTTCTGGCGATGACGGCGCCGGAATATGACGTCAGGTTAAGGATGTCAGAGAATGTGTCTGACATTCTCTGAGCTAACCCTAATTCGTTAACATAGGAATATAGAATTAAAAGTAATTCGTTATGCCCCTACGTTAAGGAATAGTAACGAATAAGATTTAATGCATTAAACCATTCATTAAGTAATTCGTTAACGGAGAACTGATGAATGAACCCCCAGTTCGTTATAAGGGCCAGCTCGTTATAAAGGTTCAATTCGTTATAAAGACCAGTTCGTTATAAGGTTCAGTTCGTTATAAAGGTTCAATTCGTTATAAAGTCCATTCGTCAGAAGTAACGAATGAGCCCCATTCGTTAAGGAACTGGATAACGAATTAAACTTTGAAACAATGACAGAAAGGTCCCTGGACCCAAATTAAAATGGATTAATTACAAAGAAGCCCTCTAACTTTATGAGTTAGCAAATAAAATAATAAATTAGAATTCTAATGAAAAATGTGTTAAAAACCCTCGACCCCATCCAGGGGCTTTGCCCCTTGGACCCTGCTAGGGGCTGCCGCCCCTAGAACCCCGCTACCAGGGCAGCTGCCCCCGGACCCCCATTCGTTGAGGGTTATAACTAAACTAGAAATACGATATCGGTAGTGATAGTTAATTGATGCATGTAATTGTTATATAGTTAGTCGTGCACAGCTAAAGAAAGGGATAACCATTAACGGTGAACGTAACTGAGTTCAGGTCAATTTCTATCCCCATTCCTTGTTATGTTTTCGGGGCCGTTTGTATACTTTATGTGGTTACTTAATACTCCTACCTTAAGAGGTAAGTGTATTCTTTATATGGTTTATTTATGAATGAATGATTGTCGGTGTGTGAATGATCTTCGGATATTGCATGTACTGCCAGGCAATGGTTTGTTGATATGATTGTTGTATATGATGAATGATTGATATATGTATGTAAGAAACTTATAATTATATATGAAGAAAGGTATGGCATGATAGTAGGTAGGAAAGGGAGACCAGACCCTAATAATACCCGAGGATGGAGGGTACCGGACCCTAATAATATTCGAGGATGTAGGGCACCGGACCCTAATAATATCCGAGGTATATAGGGCGTAATGCTCTTTATAATGTAAGGTTAGTTATGAATGTATATGGAAGAATGATGAGCAGGTTAAGTATGTAATGCGTACCTTTGGGCATGTATATGTGTATGAAAAGTAAGTGAACTGATTAACTAGAACTCACTCAGCATAGCTGACTTTTAGTATGCACGCAAGTGAGTAGGATGAGGCAGTTCACTTGATGAGAACACATGGCATGGAATTGAAGTACTGGCATCTCAAGGAAATGTTATGATGTTTTAAAGACTATGTTTTATGTTTAAATGAATATGAATGTTTGATAAGACAAGATTTGGAAGTCATGTAATATATTTTGTTTGAAGTTTTTATATTCCGTGAAAGTTATAACTAACTATGATATTTAGAACTATGTTTTTGAGTAAATCCAACGTCCAGAGCGAGGCTCCGGTAACGGGGCCAGACAAGTTGGTATCAGAGCAAAGTTCGAGAGAATTAAGCATCCTACATGCTTAGAATCGAACAAAGAATAGGATTAAAGTAAGAAAGGAAATAAGATGCCAGTTCAAGATAGCCATGTGTCACTCAAGCAAGCTCAGTAAGGGTAAAGGTATGACTAAATAATGTATGTTAATTTTAGCTTAATTGCTAAAGAAAGGATATGCGAATGTTAGAGATAGGATTAATTGATTATCTGATTAATTAACTGTTTAAATGTAGAACTTATCACAAATAGATTCATAAAGGGAAGTGTATAGGACACGAAAGTAACGTGATCAGCTAATCACCGCTGGCAACTGTTATTAATTGTTAGCCTTACTATGCGTGTACTAAGTAGTTCCTTGAGTGATGATGTTTGTGTTTCTTATAGAATACGAATGGCTGGAGAAAGGAAGACCGTTGAGCGAGGAGGTCGTACGAGACGACCTGGTAAACCACGCATTATCCGAGAACCTTATGTAAGAACAAACACTAACACTAATGAAGAAGGAAGTGCAGCTGGTCAAAACCCGAGAAACAACGAAGGGTATCAACTAGACCCTACTATTCAAGCTGCCATTGCTCAATCTGTAGCCGCTGCTGTGAAGAACTTGAATGCCGAAAAGTTTTATGAAAGTTATGTAAGAACTGCTGAGAAGTCTGGGGAAAAGAGTAAGAAGGATGATGAAGGAGAGAAGGGTGGGTGTAACTACAAGTCATTCAAAGGTTGCGACCCGCCGAAGCTTATTGGTTTAGGAGACGCAATCGCCACCCTTCAATGGATAACCACGATGGACAAGGTTATCCGCATTAGTGAATGACATCCCCACCAAGTAGTGGGTTATGTCACTCAGTCGTTTGGTGAGGAAGCTATGTATTGGTGGCAAAGTGTGGAGCAGAGAAAGAGTCAGGATGAGATTAAGGCGATGAGGTGGGATAACCTGAAAGAGTTGGTGATGAAGAGGTTCTATGCTGACGCCGAAGTTGAGAGGGCGGAGATGAAGTTCCTGAACTTGAAAGCGGGATAGATGACACACTTAGAGTATACTACTGAAGTCAACTGAATGTCTAGGTTGGTGCCTGATATGGTTAACAATGAGGCCAAGAGGATCAAGTTCTATGTGAGAGAACTGCCACAGAATGTTCGCGTCTTGGTCAAGGCTAGTAGACCTGGTACCTTTGATTTTGCTGTAGCCTCGCTTAAGTGGTTTACGATGACTTGTCGGCAAGGGATGTGGTGGCGGAAGAGAAGAAGGATAAGAAATGGGTCGCTTATGTCAAGCGATCAGGTATTCAGTTATGAAACCCTAAGGACAAGAAGCAGAAGGTGTGGGAGAGAAAGACATGCACGACATGTGGAAAGGTGCACGGTGGCGAGTGCAAGTGGGGTACTAGTTCGGAAGTGTTTCACAAATGTGGAAAGGCTCATGGTGGATAGTGCAGGCATGGGACAAATGCCTGCTATAAGTGTGGGAAGATGGGGCACTATGCTAACGTATGCAATGCAAAATCCGCATGTTATAAGTGAGGTAAGACGGGTCATTTTGCAAGGGAATGCACTGAGGGTGTAGCTGGAGGAAGTGGAAATAAGGATACTGAACAAGCTAGGCCAAGGACAAGGGCCTACATGCTGACTCGGGAACAAGCCAGACAGCTTCCTGATGTTGTGACAGGTACGTTTCTAGTAAATGGTATTTCTGCTTCGGTATTGTTCGATCCGGGTGCGAATAGAAGTTTTGTAGCTATGACATTAAGTAAGTTAGCAAAGATGAAATGTTGTCGTGTGCCTGAAACTTTTAAAGTAGAAACCGCGAGTGAGACCTTGGTTAGAATATTTAGAATGGTTAAGGACCGTAAGATAGAGTTAGAGGGACATGAGTTCCCTGTTACTTTGTATGTTATGACCTTAGGAGGGCTCTATGTGGTTTTAGGAATGGATTGGTTATCTGAGTATGAAGCTGAGATAGTGTGTAAGAGTAGGATAATAAGGTTAAAGTCATTGGTTGGTAGTGTGGTGATGGTTTATGGTGATAAGGAAAGTTTCGGGCTTAATGTCATTTTGATGATAAAGGCTGAGGGTTTGTTCAGGTGAGGTTGTGGTGTTTACCTGTCGTATGTTGTCAACGCTACAGCCGAGATGAAAGAAATGAAGGATGTTCCTATCATGTGCAACTACCCAGAAGTATTCACTGAGGATCTTCCGGGGTTGCCACTAGAACGGGAGATAGAATTCCCGATAGATTTAATACCAGGAGCCCAGCCCGTCGCGAAAGCACCTTACCGTCTTGCGCCATCCGAGATGAAAGAACTGATGTCCCAACTACAAGAACTCATCGACAAGCATTTTATAAGGCCGAGTGTTTCCCCGTGGGCCGCACCGGTGTTGTTTGTGAAGAAGAAGGATGTAAGTATGAGAATGTGCATAGACTATCGCGAGTTGAACAAGCTTACAATAAAGAATAGATATCCTTTACCAAGGATTGATGATCTGTTTGACCAACTGCAAGGTTCAAGTTGGTTCTCACGAATAGATCTCAGATCAGGCTACCATCAACTCAAAGTGAATGAGGCAGACATCCCCAAAACAACGTTTCGGACACAGTATGGACACTACGAGTTCCCCGTGATGTCATTCGGTCTAACGAATGCTCCCGCATCGTTTATGGACATGATGAATAGGGTGTCTCGGACGATGTTGGATAAGTCAGTGATCGTCCTCATTGATGTTATATTGATCTATTTAAAGAACGACTCGGATCATGCTGAGCATCTGAGAGAGGTATTGGAGACTCTGAAGAAAGAAAAGTTGTACGCTAAGTTTTCGAAGTGCGCTTTCTGGTTACGAGAAGTGCAATTCCTAGGTCACGTGATTAATCCTGAAGTGATTACGGTGGACCCAGCTAAGATTGAGGCGATAAAAAATTGGAAGACTCCGCAGAAGACGACCGATATGCGCAGCTTTTTAGGGTTGGCTGGCTATTACAGGAGTATCATCGAAGGCTTCTCCAAGATAGCTGCACCATTGACCGGTATGACCTGAAAGTTGGTAGTATTCAGTTGTGGTAAGTTTCAAGAGGAAGCTTTTGAGGAACTAAAGAGAAGACTCACTCAAGCTCCTATCATTGCTTTACCCGATGGTGAGAAGGATCTGGTTGTTTGTACCGATGCTTCGCATCGTGGGTTAGGTTCCGTGTTAATGCAACGAGGAAAAGTGATAGCTTATGTGTCTAGACAGTTGAAAGTCCATGAGTTTACTTATCCGATGCATGACTTATAGTTGGCAGCATTAGTGCATGCTCTCAAGATATGGAGACATTATCTGTATGGTACTTAGTGTACTATTTACACGGATCATAAAAGTTAAAGTACTTCTTTGAGCATAAAGAATTGAACATGAGGCAGAGAAGGTGGCTAGAATTAATAAAGGATTATGACTACGATATTAAGTACTACCCTGGTAAAGCTAACGTGGTCGCCGATGAGCTAAGCCGTAATAATGAAGAAGTCATTGCAACAGTGAAGTCATACCAATTGATTAGGAATTCAAGTCATTTTGAAGAAGTCATCAAAGTGCAGTCAAAGGTGCTGGTAGATGAAGGGCTAGTGAAGAAGGAAATGATTTTTAGTCGGCAGGACGAGTTGATGGAAAACACGCATGGTGTTAAAACTAGATTTGGCCGTATGTGGATTCCACATCATGGAGGTCTTAGAGGTCGAATTTTAGATGAAGCTCATAAGTCAAGGTATTCTATCCATCCAAGAACCAATAAGATGTACCAAGAATTCAAGAGAGACTATTGGTGGCCAAGTATGAAGAAAGATGTGGTAGATTATGTCAGTAAGTGCTTAACTTGTTTACAAGTCAAAGCCGAACATCAGAAGCCTTATGGAAAGATGCAACCTTTGGAGATACCTGAATGGAAATGGGAACACATCACCATGGATTTCATAACTAAGCTACCTCGTACATCTAAGCATCATGACACCATTTGGGTGATACTGGATCGTCTGACCAAAAGTGCTCACTTTCTGCCTACACGAGAGGCCATCTCGTCAGAAACGTTAGCAAGTTTGTTCATCAAAGAGGTTGTAACTAAGCACGGATTGCCACTGTCGATTGTGTCCGATATAGATACTCGTTTTACTTCGAGATTCTGGAAGAAGTTCCATGAAGCTATGAGGACAAAATTGAACATCCGTACGACATCTCATCCTCAAACAGATGGAAAGTTTGAAAGGACGATCCAAACCCTTGAGGATATGCTACGTGATTGTGTTATAGACTTTGGAGGTAGTTGGTACGATCATCTGCATCTAGCATAGTTCTCCTATAACAACAGCTACCATTCAAGTATTGGTATGCCACCGTTTGAGATGTTGTATGGAAGACGTTGTAGAACTCCTGTATGTTAGGGATAGATTGGTCAGAAGGAGCTAGGAAGTCTAGAGGTTGTGCAAGAAACCTCTTCAAAGTTTAAGCAGATCAAGGCAAGGATGAAAGCTGCCCTAGATCGCCAGAAGTACTAAGCTGATAAGCGACGATGACCAATCGAGTTTAACGTTGGTGACATAGTGATGCTCAAGGTCTCGCCTTGGAAAGGAATTATTCGTTTTAGAAAGAGAGGAAAGCTTAGTCCAAGGTGCATTAGACCGTTAAAGATCGTAGATCGTGTGGGTGAAGTGGCTTACAAGCTAGATTTACCCGAGGAGTTAGAAGGATTTCATTCTAACTTTCATGTTTCTCATTCGAGAAAATTGAGGTTGATGAACAGCTAAACTATATCGTGCAGCCTGTAAAGGTCGTTGACCGCAAGGAAAAGCAGCTTCGCCATAAAATTATCCCTTTGGTGAAAGTGATATGGAAGCATCGCAAAGGATCGGATGCGACTTGGGAAGTTGAAGAAGAGATGCGCAAGTTTTATCCGGGATTATTTCCGTAATATTTATGTTTCGGGGACGAAACCTCTTTAAGGATGGAAGACTTGTAACATCCCGTTTTCTCGTTTCAGGTAATAAAATAAAATATGAGTTATTATGAGTCGGGCTTGTGTTGGGTTAATTAGTATAGCTAATGGACTTGGGTTAATAAGGAAGGGAGAAAGACCATGGGCTTAAGCCCATGACCCATGATATTATAAACCTTAATTTACCCATAATTCATCCATTTCCACTTGATTCTATACACCATCAAAAACACACTTAAGCTCTCTCTCATCTCTCTCTTTCTCTAACTAAAACCAAGGAGAAGAATCGATTCCCGACCCGAGGTAATGATAATATGATATTGTATGGATCCAAACCCGCTAGATCTAGTCGCGAAACAATGAGCCGAAACCCTAAACTGTTAGAGTAACGAGATCCGGATGGAATCGTGTATAAACTGATCAAAAAATGAGCTTAGGGCTCACCCTAGCTCAGTTCTGGATTAAGCGGGACAAAAAACGATGGAAGACGAGTGAGATATCGCTTTTCCGTTGATATCCCGGTTTTCCGGTGATGACGGCGCCGGAAAGGCGGAGCCGGAAAATGGCATACGAGGTTAAGGATGTCAGTGAATGTTTCTGACATTCTCTGAACAAACCTTAATTCGTTAGCGGAGGAATAACGAATTAACAGTAATTCGTTATGCCCTTTCGTTAAGGAAAAGTAACGAATAAGATTTAATTAGTTAAGCCATTCGTTAAGTTATTCGTTAACGGAGAACTGACGAATGAACCCCCAGTTCATTATAAGGGCCAGTTCGTTATAAAGGTTCAATTCGCTATACAGACCAGTTCATTATAAGGTTCAGTTCGTTATAAAGGTTCAATTCGTTATAATGTCCATTCGTCAAGAAGTAACGAATGAGCCCCATTTGTTAAGGAACTGGATAACGAATTCAACTTTGAAAGAATGACAGAAAGGTCCCTGGACTTAGATTAAAATGGATTAATTAAAAAGAAGTTCTCGAACTTTGTGAGTTAGCAAATTAAATAATAAATTAGAATTCTAATGAAACATGTGTTAGGAAGCCCTCGACCCTAGCCAGGGGCTCTGCCCCTTGGACCCTGCTAGGGGTTGCCGCCCCTAGAACCCCGCTGCTAGGGGCGCTGCCCCCATAACTAAACTAGAAATACGATATGGGTAGTGAAAATTAATTGATATGTGTAATTGTTATACAGTTAGTCGCGACAACTAAAGAAAGGGATAACCATTAACGGTGAACGTAACCGTGTTCAGGTGAGTTTCTAGCCCCATTCCTTGTTATGTTTTCGGGGCTGTGTGCATACTCTATCTGGTTAGTTAATACACTTACCTTAAGTGGTACGTGTATGCTTTAAATGTTTTATGTATGAATGAATGCTTGTCGATGTGTGAATGATCTTCGGATATTGCATGTACTTCCTGACAATGGTTTGATGATATGATTGTTGTATATGATTAATGGTATGACATGATAGTAGGTAGGAAATGGAGACCGGGACCTAATAATACCCGAGGATGGAGGGTACCGGACCCTAATAATATCCGAGGATGGAGGGTACCGGCCCCTAATAATATCCGAGGATGGAGGGTACCAGACCATAATAATATTCGAGGAAGAAGGGAGACTGGACCCTAATAATATCTGAGGATGTAGGGCATAAGACCCTAATAATATCCGAGGTATGTAGGGTGTAATGCTTTCTATAATGTAAGTTTAGTTATGAATGTATATGAAAGAATGATGAGCAGGTTATGGTTGTAATGCGTACCTTCGGGCACGTATATGTGCATGAAAAGTATCTTAATTGATTAACTAGAACTCACTAAGCGTAGCTGACTTTTAGTATGCACGCAGGTGAGTAGGATGAGGCAGCTCGCTTGATGAGAACACATGGCATGGAATTGAAGACACTGACATCTTATGGAAATGTTGTGATATTTTAAAGACTATTTTTTATGTTTAAATGAATATGAATATTTGATAAGACAAGATTTTGAAGTCATGTAATATATTTTGTTTGAAGTTTTTATATTCCGCAAAAGTTTTACTAACTCTGATATTTTGAACTATGTTTATGAGTAAATCCAACATCCAAAGTGAGGCACCGGAAACGGGGCCTTACACCATGAATTGGATTAAATTAAGTGGGAGAAAAATAATAACTAGAAAAGAATAAACAAAATTGTATGTTGAAGATTACCATAAGGAATAAAACAAAATTGTTATGAGAAATCAACAAAAATATTAATGGGAGTAAAATTTACTATGAGAGTTCAAAATAAGTATTTTGTATATTACAATTTGTTATGAGGTATCAAGATATATAATGAAAATCGTTATGAGAACAAAATTACGTAACAAGAATTTTTACCATAAGGGTTATATAATAATTTGTGTATTAAAAAAACGATTATGCGAATTTAAAATAAATGATTTTTTGAAACGAGGGATAAAGATTAATAAGATTGTCATCAAACTAGAATATATGTGAAAATGTTTTATAGGAAAAATCAAAGAATTAAAAATTATACAGTGAGAATTACTTGAGAAATCTAAGTAAAATTTTTGTCATTAGAAAATTTAAAATTATTGAAATTGTCTAATGAAACTTTTTGTTGTGAGAAATCATAAAAAAAAATGTATAATGGAAGTTGTCATGAGAATTCGAATTGTAGAAATAAAATTTTAAAAAATCCAAATAGACGAAATTATGCAATGAAAATTGTTGTGAGAAATCAAGATGGGGAAAGTTGTGTAATAGATTTACCATGTGAAATTAAAGTATAAGAAATTAATCATAGAAAAATAAATTTATAAAAATGAGGTATTCGTAATGAGAAATCAATATAAAGGAAATGACTAAATAAATACTTTGAATACATAAGTCCTTCAAAAACATTTATAAGAGACAAAAAAAAACTTTAAAATTTAACGATGAGAACGTTCATGTACCACCATGAATCTTGTTCACATCAATAAATCTTACATGTAATTTTAATAAAATGGGGGGTCGAACATGTGCACGTATCATCGCGTTTTACACGTTTTTTCCGAAAAATCGAAATAATAACAATCACAAGTAAAACAAATAAGCTAATTGAGATGTTGAAAACACTAGTCCACGTACTACCATGGCTTTTATGTTTCCAACAAAAATATAACATGAGGAGGCAACCGAAACGCTTGCATTTGACAACTTACAGTTGTTGACATGTATAACATGGTTTGTTGGCATAGAAGAAAAACAATTCAATTCAATCTTCCAAGGTAAGTAAATCACCTTCGATTCTTGGAAACTTTTTGTCAAATGATCGTTTCATAGAGTTTCGCCTCGATGGTGGCTACAAACCCGTTATCGAGTCAAGCTTTAAGGAGATGATGAATAACGGGATCCAAATTTAGTTTGTGATCTATAAAAATATCATAAAAAAACTAACCTTTTACGGTATGGTAAGGATACCTTAATATAGTAATATGAGAGTGTGTGCATGTGTATACATGAGATTAAATGGCGGTAAGGTAAGGGTACCTTAGAATGTTTTGAGTGTTTGAGCATGTGTATATATGATATTACATGAAGTAAATAAGTAAACAATTAAATAAGTGCAATGAATGTAAGGCCCTGTTCCCGGTGCCTTACATCGGTGTTGAATTTACTCATAAACACAATTCTACAAATCAGAGTTAATTAAAACTTTCGCGGAATATAAAATTCAACCCATTATTACAAAACATTCAAGTCTTGGCTTAAAAACATAACATAAAATTTCATATTTGAAACATCATTTCTTCCATCATCAGATGCCAGTAGTTCAATCCATTCTTGCTAGCTCATTAATCATATTTACTTGCGTGCATACTAAAAGTCAGCTACGCTGAGTGAGTTCTAGTTAATCGAGCAACATACAATATATCCACATACTTACATATATGCGTATCCGAAGATACATATTCATACTTAACCTGTTACCAAACTTTCATACATACATACATACATACTATCACTTACCAAATACCACCGAGAGTATGTTCATAGTCCGCTGTTTATACCTATACTTAAGATCGTGAACACGTAAAAGGTCCGCAGTCCTTACCTGTGTTCACCATTCATTGTACGTACATGCTCTGTAGTCCTTCCCTATACCATCCTACAATAACAACACGTACAAGGTCCGCAATCCATCCTTATGTTGCAACCTATTCCGTAGCACGTACGAAGCCGTAGTCCTCCCTATGCTATTACATTTACAGCACGTATAAGGTCCGCAGTTCTTTCCTATGCTGACTCCTATCTATGATACGTATATAGTCCACAGTCCTTACCTACGTTGACATCTATCATTTATAAGACGTATAAGGCCCACAGTCCTAAACTACGCTATCACATGTCACGTCAATGTCCAACAGAAGTTAGAGGGATTTTCCATCCTAACTTACTATGTTAGACGTAGAGCCCACATACCGTACATACACCTACTTACACGTACCACACGTACAATAAAAATATATATATATAACGTACTCACGTAAAGTAAAATACAATATAACATTAATATTCTAACCATCACCTTCCCTGGCGATACGTGCAATATCCGAAGATCATTCATGCACCGACAAGCATTCATTCATATCACCATTATATATGGCACACACTTACCAATTAAGGTACGTGTATTGAATAATGACATCGAATATACACACAACCCGGAAAACATATCTGAGAAATGGGGCTAGAAACTTACCTGTATCCTTCTTCTAATGGCGGTTATGTCGTTTCTTTGCAGTGCACGACCGACTGTGTAATAAGGCGCATTTATCAAATACTATTTCTAGAGTTCTTTTACTTCATTGGCCTTTCTTTCTAAGTCCTACTCATTTAGACATTACTTTCCTTATTAAGTAGTTCCTTGCTCTTAGCGTATACCGTACAAGTTTGTATTCCTTGCTCGTATACATATACGTCCCACTTACATGTATGGCATTCAAACTTACACGTCCTATACACTTACGAGGCACGTAGTACATATACGGTATACATATACATTATACATACATATATATACGTTGTATCCGTCCATATACATTATATACACATACACGACATACATACATAGTGCATATACACATACATATACACGTTACATACTTATATATATGGTGTATATATACATGGTATACACATACTTATACGCCCATACGCATACATATACGCTAATACATATACGGCCTATACATATACGGCTTATGCATACACTTTTACGGCCCTACTGACTTATACACATGTATACTTATGGGCTGTATTCATACATATACGCCACATATTTATACAGGAATACATATTCTAATAAGCTTGACACACTTACACACTGATCATGATTATACGACCGTTAAACTTATACGGATGCTTAAAATTATACGGCTGTTTAAACTTATACGGCATATATAGTTGTACGCCATAAAGTTCGGTTTAACAATCTTGTTAAGCGTTTTCAAAGTTTTACCTCAATTCCGGCGCTGTTAACCACCATGTTTGATCGGGGATTGATCTTTTATGGTCTAGGTAGCTTTGGGGTGTCCAGATATGAGCTAAGGTGGTCTTTAACCGTGCCATAAAAATGGACATCGGTTGCCGAAAATAGTCGTATGAACATCACCAAATGCGTTCAATTAAAGAAAGTAAGCAAATAGCAAGTAGGGATAAACTGATATACACACAAGGATTTAAACAGTTGTGGTTTTTGAATAATAGATACCAAAACGGGATTTTAACGAGTATTTGGTTTAGTCAGTTTGGGTTCTGGTAAATTGTCAAGTGAACCGGACATTCCAAAGTGATAAATATCATGAGATAAAATATTTAAAATAGAAACTTAACTAATGTTAGAAGTTCTATTAAGGAGAAACTCCAAACACCAATGTTAAACGAGTGTTCGGTTTTATACGTCTAAGCTTGTTATAAGATCAAGTTAGATCCGACATACCAAGTACTTTAAGAAAATATTTATAATTAGTTTGTAAAAGCTATAAAGAAAAAAATGTGAGATTCGGTGGCCTGAAATACAACTAGTGTGTTTTAAGCGAGTGAACTCGGTTTAGTTCGGTTTGTTTGGTTTGGTTGGTTAAAGACTTGCTATGTGACCAAGTTTGGGTCCAAAAAATTCATATTATAATAACCAATATAAAAATGTAAATAAAGATCTTAGACACTTAAATCTTACATACAACTTGTTTTAAAACAATTATATTAAGAGTTAAGAGAGAGTTCGGTTTCGATTCGGTCCTTGACTCGGTATGAGACCTAGTATGGTTACTACATACCCAATACCATTGAACTACTAAAATAAACTTGGAAATGATGATACTCAAGTATTACATAAAACATGTGAATGATAAAGTATTTAAACGAAAGCTCGGTTTTGGTTCGATCCTTGACTCAGAATGAAACCGAGGATGGTTACCACACACCCAAATACCATTGAACTATTAAAATGATTTGGAGACTAAATTAATTAGAAACTAAACAATATTAATAAGCTTAAACAAATTAAAGTGTTAACAAGGACTATAGTAACGTTCCATGTAGCCTTGCCTTATAATAACAATACACCTAATCCGACCATGGTCGGAGTAGGGAAAGCCAAGGAAACAAGGAGAATATATTTTAAACAAACTATAATAACAAGTTCAATTACCAAGAATTAGTTAGAATCAAAGATTAGCTTTATTTGACCTTAAGAAGTCAAACTATCAAGAGTTTGAGAGCTAAAACTTAGAACTTAGATGGGGAGTGTTTGATGTGAATGAGTAACCTAAAATGGATGCATTGGCCTTGTTTTTATAGGGGAAAAAGCAAGGGTTATCCATAATGTCACTATCAAGGGATTTGCATGCATTTTGATGGGTTTAGAGGGTCAAACAAGGTGCAATACAAACAAAAATGGGCTAGTGCATCCGCAAGTGAGTGGAGACGTCGCGCGACCATGTTACTCTCCACGGCCGCGTGGCGTGGCGCTTTGGGGGTGGGTTTTGGTCTTCAGCTTTGGTTATTTGTCGAGTTTGGTTGCTGAAGTTCGTTTTAAGTCGTTTTTAATAATAAAAGGGTGTTTTAAGGTACCTAAAAGGACGTTTCGCGATCCAACAAGTGTGAAAAAAATTTATAACATAAAAACCACAATTGTTTTTAGTATCAAATAATCCGAAAGATAGAACGGGTCGGGTTTACCGCACAAAAACAAAAATGAATTAAACTGAAAATGATGAATGTCACAGTCTTCCCTACTTTAGGAAATTTCCTCCCGAAATTAAAATAAACTTAAGAAAATAGATAATTACAAATGGATGTCGTCATAAGTTATTATGAGTTGGGCTAGTGTTGGGTTAAGTAAATGGGTAATGGAATTGGATTAACAAGGAAGAAAGACCATGGGCTTAAGCCCATGTCCCATGATATATAAACCTTAATTAACCCATAATCCATTCATTCCACTCATTCCATACACCACCCAAAACACACACTTAAGCTCCTTCTCTCATCTCTCTTTCTCTAACCGAAACCAAGAAGAAGAATCGATTCCCGACCCAAGGTGATGATAGTATGATATCGTACGGATCCAAACCCGCTAGATCTAGTCGCGAAATGATGAGCCGAAATCCTAAACCGTTAAAGTCACAAAATCTGGAACGAATCGGGTGTAAACCGATCAAAAGATGAGCTTAGGGGTCATCCTAGATCAGATCTGGATCGAACGGGACGAAAAACGGTTAAAAATAAATGAGATCTCGCTATTCCGGCGAGATCCCGGTTTTCCGGCGATGACGGCTCCGGAAAGGCGTCGTCGGAAAAGTCAGGTACGAGGTTAAGTGTCAGAGAATGTTTCTGACATTCTCTGTCCCAACCCTAATTCGTTAGAGGGGAAATGACGAACTAGCAGTAATTCGTTAAGGAGAAATAACGAACTAACAGTAATTCGTTTAGGGGGAAATAACAAACTGGCAGTATTTCGCTACGGGGAAAATAACAAACTAGCAGTAATTCGTCATACCCATTTGTCAAGGGAAATAACGAATTAGCAGAAATTCGTTATATGGATCGATTCGTTATAAAAGCCAATTCATTAAGGGATATGGAACAATTCGTTATAAAATACAATTCGTTAAGGGATAACGAAGGAGCATCCTTTGTTAACTAACTGGATAATGAAGTAGACTTTGAAAGATTGACAAAAAGGTCCCCGGGCTTAGAATAAAAATTGATTAATTACAAAGAAGCCCTCGAACTTTATGAGTTAACAAATAAAATAGTAATTAAGAATTCTAATGAAAATTTGTTAAGACAATTAATGGAAATAAAATTTTTCCAAGATGACATGGCAGCTCGACCCTAAACAGGGGCTCTGCCCCTTGGACCCTGCTAGGGGCTGCCGCCCCTAGAACCCCGCTGCCAGGGGCTCTACCCCCGGACCTTCGTTCTTCGAGGGTTATAATTAAACTAGAAATACGATATGGATAGTGTTAGTAATTAATACGCGTAATTGTTATACAGTTAGTCGTGCACAACTAAAGAAAGGGATAACCATTAACGGTGAACGTAACCGAGTTCAGGTGAGTTTCTAGCCCCATTTCCTTGTTATGTTTTTGGGGCTGTGTGCATACTTGATATGAAGTGTGAATACACTTACCTTAAGTGGTAAGTGTATGCTATAAATGATATACGAGCTAGTTATTATATTGAGGTTATGAATGAATGATTGTCCGTGCGTGAACGATCTTCGGATATTGCACGTTTCGCTAAGGAGGATGATTGCCAGGTAACTATTAGTGTGTATGAATGTTATGATATGACTTGGTTACTAGATAAATGATGAAATGATAGGAAGTGTGTTGTAGAAAAGTAGAAGTAGAGTGTTATGGAAGTAAAAAGGGTCTAGTAAGGGTGCTAGTGGCATGACGATAGCACGTGTTTGAGTAAGCGTAAGTTCAGGTGAGTTTCTAGCCCCATTTCCTTGTTATGTTTTCGGGGCTGTGTGCATACTTGATGTGAAGTGTGAATACACTTACCTTAAGTGGTAAGTGTATGCTATAAATGATATACGAGCTTGTTATTATATTGAGGTTATGAATGAATGATTGTCCGTGCGTGAACGATATTTGGATATTACACGTTTCGCCAAGGAGGATGATTGCCAGGTAACTATTAGTGTGTATGAATGTTATGATGTGACTTGGTTACTAGACAAATGATGAAATGATAGGAAGTATGTTGTAGACAAGTAGAGGTAGAGTGTTATGGAAGTAAAAAGGGTCTAGTAAGGGTGCTAGTGGCATGACGATAGCACGTTGTTAAGTAAGCGTATACGCGCCTTCGTTATTTAAGTGGCATAACATGTGTGCATGGTAGGGCAAGCCTATACGTGCCTCCGTTATTAAGTGGAATGACATAAGTACGTGGGAGGAAAAGACTCTACGTGTCTTCATTAAATAAGTGGCATAACGTAAGTATGTGGGAGGGCAAGCCTCAATGTGCTTACGTAAACAAGTGGCTAAGAAGTAGGGGCAGTGAAGGATAGACGACTATGTGTCTTCGGACATGTATATAAATGCATGTAGTGGTTGTATGATAAGTTACTTGATTAACTAGAACTTACTCAGTGTAGCTGACTATTAGTATGCACGCAGGTAAATACGCTTGAAGAGCTAGCATGAGAACGTCACATGGCAATGATTGAATGGCTGACATTTGAAGACGGAAGAAATGATGTTTTAAAGATGATGTAATATGATACGTTTTAAAGATAAGTTTTTATGTTTTGTATCGAATGATTGAAGTAAACATTTCTGCGAAAAGTTTTAATTAACTCTAAACTGTAGAACTGTGTTTATGAGTAAGTCCGACATGAAATGTAGGGCACCGGGACCGGGGCATTACAAGTAAGGCAATAGAAAGAAACAAATTTAAGGAAAATAACGTTAAATACTTGAATGACCCGAAAAGCGCGACAAATGAGAAACACAATAAGGGCACATATATATAGGACTTACCAACAGCGTATCCACCATGCACTTATTATCTTGCATTTATACCGTTTTTCTGATATCATTCTCGGGTCTGAGTTATCTCACACAACCGCACTTATTATGGCCACCATATGAGGATTTCGTTAATTAAGTGTGCACCCATAATTATTTAGATCTTTGTATGGTACACATGGTTCATTCTGTTGTGTGGTTTTAAAAGACATATTTATTTTGAAATCTTAAATAATAGAAACGTAAAAAAAATATGTTGAGGTTTTACCAATTTTGACAACCAATACTAACAATTTAAAATCTTTCCGGTTGGATTTTAAATAAGTAGGAAAAATGAGAAAAATAATTGAAACAACTAAAAGTTTAATGAGTCATATGATATGACCCGAGTTAAAACAACACTTCTGTAAAAAAAATAGAGCGTCGAAGAGAGGAAGTCCGAGGGTAAGCAAATGAAATGAGACTTGAAGTCGAAAGTTATAAGAATATATATCAATGTCTATTAACCGAGAGAATAAATAAACAATAAAATCGTTAAGTGAAACATGATAATGAGAACTCCGATAAGTGGAAATGAGAAATCCGGTAAGTGAAAAATTGAGGTTATAAGTATTTGATGATATGATTGCGTGAAATACAATTTAAATCTCATAAGGATGGGGTTGGTTTTATGGGGTAGCATAACCATATATCAAACATGACATATCAATTGTTTAACTAAACAAAACATAGAAGAAATGTGATAAAATGCGCACACGTCTTCTATTGTGAAACATTTCATATAATCATGATTATAGAAACGGTTTCCAATGGCTCCAAAGCTTGTGGACGGTCCTGCGTATGGTATTAATTGTGTAAATAAGATCATGCAACGATATGCATAAATTATCATTTAAAATGAACAATATCAGCGTGATAGAAATATCGTTTAAAATAAAACGAAATTGTAGTGAAATTAAAATTTGAAGTATTGCATACTAAACACAAAAATTGTTGTCGAATAATCTGGATCCGGTCATGACTAATCGGAAAAAAAATGAAATCTCGAGTACATAGAGTTTTAATGAAAATATCTCGTTAATATGTAAAGAACATCATAAGAAATGAGACTTGGGATAATGATGAAGTATATAAATCGGATATCGTAAATAATCGATGTAAAGCCCCGTTCCCGGTGCCTCACTTTGGACGTTGGATTTACCCATAAACACAGTTCTAAATATCAGAGTTAATTAAAACTTTTCATGGAATATAAAACTTCAACATACATTTCATATCATAATAAAAACTTGTCTTTAACAAACATCTTTGTCTTTAAAAATAAACATCAATCATAATAACATCATAATTCCTCATATGCCAATTTCTTATTTTGCTGCCATGTGTCCTCCTCAAGCCAGCTGCCTCATCCTACTTACCTGCGTGCATACTAAAATTCAGCTACGCTGAGTGAGTTCTAGTTAATCAGGCAAGATACATTCATGCACACACTTTCATATACGCATCCGAAGATACATATCAAATACTTTACCATGTTACCTTTCTTTCTTACATTCATACATTCATACATACATTTTTACATACATTCTCTCACATCATCACACTTTCATACTTTCATACTATCTATTTTGTCATAGATATTATTAGGGTTTGGTCCCTCCTGTCTCAGATATTATTAGGGTCTTGTCCCGTCTGTCTACACAATCTTTCATACTTTTCTATACATAAACATTCCGTACATACTTTTCTTTACAAACTTATTCCATACATACTACACATTACCTTCCTTGACAATACGTGCAATATCCGAAGATCGTTCACGAACCGGAAAGCAGTTATTCATAACATCAGTAAATATAACTATCACATCCATCATTATGGCACACACTTACCACTTAAGGTAAGTGTATCAGCGTTCACCTTGAGTATGCACACAGCCCCGAAAACATAACAAGGAATGGGGCTAGAAACGCACTTGGATCCTGTTTCTTTCTGAGTTTATAGTAATACCCCTCCTTAGCTGTGCACGGATACCTGTATAATAATTACACGTATCAATTAAATTTATCTAACTACATCATACATATAAGTTATTATAACCCCTAGCTACAGAGGTCGGGGGCAGCGCCCCTAGCAGCGGGGTCTAGGGGCGGCAACCCCTAGCAGGGTCCAAGGGCTGGCTGGGGTCGAGTTGCCTGGTCAGCTTGGAAAAATTTTATTTCTATTAACTGTCCTTTACTAAAAAATCATCAGAAAATTTTAATAGAATGAATCCTAATCGAATACTCAGTCTATTCGAATGGTCAGATTCTATTCGAATGGACTTCTATTCTAATGGACTTCTATTCGAATGGTCAGATTCTATTCGAATAGACTTCTATTAGAATGGTCTGATTCTATTCGAATAGACTTCTATTCGAATGGGTTTGTATTCGAATGGTCAGATTCTATTCAAATGGGTTTCTATTCGAATGTTTAGATTCTATTTGAATGGACTTCTATGTGAATAGTTCCTTTCTAATCATATGGTCATTCGATTCGAACACTCTTCCACATTCAATTCGATTACTTGCTAAATCAGAGGTTTCCTTAAGAACTTGATTCATATGCCTTACATCCTTTCCACTTTCTATTTGAATACTTCTTACTCGAATACTTTTCAATCCAAAACCTTTCATTCGAATACCTTTATGTTAGAATGTTATCGTAGCATATTATTATCATTATTACCACGTATTCTAAAACTCATTCTCATTTTTCAGTATTATACAGTCTTTTAAACGCTTTCATTTCTATCATAGACCAAGATCTAGCTTACTCATCAATAAAGGTTAAACCTTTATTTAAGTCAAAATCGTTTAAGCTAGATCTAGGATTTTTACATGAACCGTACATACCAACGAGTTAATTAAGTTCACTTTTAACATCAAGTTTGCATTTTTATGTTAGCACCAAGTCTTAGGGCAAACCGTTTCTAAAAGCTAAACATTTACACATAAAATGTACCTCTTGACGTATTTTAAGCTACAGGTTAGGTTCTCTTATAGCTATGGACTTGTTTCTTGCTTGATAATCAAAGATCTAATAATATCTAAGCTTTGATTGAATCTTGGATCTCGGCCGTGATATTAGGGAGTGTTTGTGTGTGTGTTTTTAGTGTGTAAGGAGGCTAGTGAATAAGATTGAGAGATTTTCGGGTTTTAGGGAGGTTTATGGAGTATTTATACTCTCTTAAGCCCATGGACCTAAGACCCATCACCATCCCTTATTCCATCTTTCATTAATCAAGCCCACACTCTATTATTTTATTTATCTTAATTAAATACTAACACAATTTTAAACAAACATATTTCCTTTTATTTATTATCAAAAGTAGGATGTTACAATCGAAATATCTAATTTAAAACAAAACTTCGAGTAAAGTGGTTATATCCATCCAACAAACAAAATATAATAACTGAGCATCGTGGTAATGCGTAATTAGAGAAATTCATAAATTGTAATCAAGTAAATCTCGATGATTAAATTCTTAACGAAATTTCTTGAGTATATTAAACCGTTATGATAATATCGCTTCTATTTAAATAAACCGTAAAATAAATAAGACATGTGAAAATGTGAGGTATCGAAACGCATAAATTGTTATTGAATAATCCAGGATAAACAAATTTCACTGAAATATCGAGTATACAAGGTTTTTGTGGGAACATAAAAAAAACAATTCGTAAGACGAAAAGGAACATTGAGGCAACGCGAAATAATGAAATTTATAAACTTTTATCGAATAAACTCTTGGAACAACATTCGAGTTGAAACTTTGTGTGTATAAGTCATTATAGTATTATTACTTTAAGTAAAAATGAATCATAAGTGTAATAAGTACCGCGGCAAGGCGATATCGCGAAACACGTAAAATAGTTGTTGAAATTTTTTGAAAACAAGACCTATTATTAGATTTCGAGTGTGTACAGTTGTTATGACAATATCATTTTTAAACAAAAAGGATTTAAAAAAGGATGGAGCATGATGAATAAGTGTAAATCATTATCTTGAAAAGAAAGGTTTACAAACAAAAATTTGAGTACGAGGAGTCGTTTTAAATACATTACTTATATGCGTGCGTGTGTGTGTGTGTGTATATATATGTAGGGGAGGGTTATCCTAAAACAAGTATTTTCTACGAAGACTAAGAATAAATCATAGCCATTGGATCATGTTAATCAATTTTTGAGATTTAAAATTATCAAAAACCGTCATAGTTTCCTAGAATTACTCTTTTACCATTATAACCGTCATAGTTTCCTTGATTTGTTCTTTCACCATACGTTGTAATGCCACATGTTAAAAATATATTGGTTCTTTCCATTCTTAGGAACTCTTTATTTTTATCTGAACACTTTTCTATATATATATATATACATATAATATTTCAATACTGGAAATGAGGCTTGCGTGTGTATGTAGAGGTTTAGGCTTTAATGGTTGATGGTTTGGGTACCATTTGAGGAATGAGTGGGTTCTTGAGTGTCTTGTGTAACTAGGTTCACTTGGGTTTGGTAATTATGGGGATTGTTTGAGCTTGATGGGTTGTGTAAGTTGAGATTGACTAGATTGGGCTTGGATACGGTTCGTATATGCATTTTGCGAAGATGGTTCGGATGACTATTTGGTACTAAAACTTGAAGGTTTTGTGGTATTGGTATGAAAACATGGTTCATAGCTCGATATAGTATAGGTCAAAGGTTTGAATCATAGTTGGGAAAACTTTGGTTGGTGTGGGTCCAACGAATGAGTTGATGTGATGTTTGTCCTTGTTATTTAAGGGTAAAAGTGTCGGTATTGGGGCTCTTTGTTGGGTTGATTTTGTACGTCTTGGTTTTGCATGGAGTTTGAGTTGGTGATGGCTTAACTTAGGTTAGTTAGGTTTCATTTCTCTTTGAGGTTGGAGCAAAATCGATAGCGTGTGAAGATATGGTAGTAGAAGGAGGGAGTTGTAGCGATGATAATAGTGGTAACGATAGGTTGATTGTAGTGATGGTTTGCGGTTGCGTTTTTAATGGAACTTGATCAACATTACGTTTAAAACGGAATGTATCATAATTTACAAACCACTAAATTTAAAATGAAAAGGTTAAATACTTATGAAATTTTTCGGACCAAATTACAAAGAGAATTTTTTATGCGAAACTGAAAACTCTGTGAATCACCATAGATTGTTTGTGTTTAAATCACAATGAGAATATTTTGATATAAAAGTTATAGAGAAAGGAAATTATATGTACATGAGGTATCAATAATAATTTAAAGCATAGGTTTTTATAGGAACGTTGAAAAACATGTTAGTAAACCACCACAATTTCCTTGCTTCAACGAATCCCACTAAAATAAGTGTTGTTATCAAAACATCGGGTCGTGCTTGCCTTGTCTTTAATATTTATATAAAAGAAAATTTTGGATTAAACGAATCCTTTTAATACAAATACTCCATGAATTGGATAAAATGAAGTGCGAGAAAAATAAAAACTAGAAAGAATGAACAAAATTGTATGTTGAAGATTACCATAAGAAATAAAACAAATTTGTTTTGAGAAATCAACAAAAATTTTTATGGGAGTAAAATTTACTTTGAGGGTTCAAAATAAGTATATTGTATGTTACAATATGTTATGAGGTATCGAGATATATAATGAAAATCGTTATGACAACAAAATTACGTAACAAGAATTTTTACCATAAGGGTTATACAATATTTTGTGTATTAAAAAAAACGATTATGAGAATTTAAGATAAACAGTTTTGTGAAACGACGGTTCAAGTATAATAAGATTGGTGAAGAACGTAAGAATGATTTATGCTAGAAGGATTAATCAAGACTTATTTAAATTTTAAATTTGTATTCTTATTATTCCTTTTATTTCAAGATTTTGTACTTGAATTATTTATTTGAATTTAATAGATATTGTCACTTTTAAATATTGAATGATAGTACATTGAGAGCTGTGAACACTCAATTCGTGCACCGAAATTTCCGCCTTAGGTTGGTTTGTGACAGATTGGTATCAGAGCCAGGTTTAAGATAGGTGGTTAGTGGTGCCTTAGTAACATGCTTAGGAGCTCCGTATGTGTAAATCTGCTTGCCTTATGTGTTCAGTTATTTGTTTACCTCTTTCCTAGTTAATTATTTAATTATTATTTATTATTATATTGTCATGCACGCACACACAACTCTGAGGCTATGCCTAAACTTCAAAGATTAGTTTTCTTAATTAAATTAAATAAAATAGATTGTCTTCTACATTTGAGAAATTCCTTATACATTCCCTAGTGTTGTTTTTACTCTTTCACCTTAGGGCTAGGTTGTGTGACAAGTCCTGTAGTAACTGGAATGGGAGAGAACTGCGGGTCGGGACTTGGCGAACCGGTTCCGAGAACCCAAGGTAAGACGCTATTCCTTACCTGTAGGATAACCTGACCATAGTACTCGATCTTATAGGCCAAAGATGTTGACAACTGTGACATCCGTGGCAAAACCGAGTACACCTTAGTACTTACAAACTCGAATAAGCGTCTAACCGCTTATTGCGTAACGAACAAACGAATAACCAAACGGGTCTGGTTATGGTCCGGATATCCCAGGGTGCCATCTATAAGTGATATACGATCTATGCAAGCTAAAATATTAGTAATATGGCCTTAGTTCGATAGCAAACAAAACGAGGTACACTATATTCATTACGTAACAAGTAAACGATAAATCGGTTAATTCGTAGTGCTTAAACGAGTAACCGACCGATACTAATTATGACCCGTATACATACTGAGGGGTCATATACGAGTTATATATATGTTATAGAGGCTAACAAATTGATATTTAGGCCCCAGTATGTTTAAAACTCTTTAAACGAAAAAGGTTTCGTTTATCGATACGCTATAAGCTTAAACGCAATCGTTAATACCAAAACAAGCATTGTAGCATCCGTTAAGCCGAAAAAGATTTATAAAACACTTATATGATATGTTTTAAGCAATCCGTGAAAATATTTTGGAATTTTACAACGAGTCAGTACGTTTTTCTTATTTTACAAAAATAAGCTGAAAAACACTCGTTTTTTGCGCTATTTCTCACACTCGAATTAATTTTCTTGCGAAAAACCAAACCCGAACTAAATTTTGGACCGACTTTTACGTGTGACACAGAAACCGAGGCACCATTGGGCCAAAAAGAGGCCCATTGGGCCCCTAGAAACTTGCGGCCGCCAAACACATTCACCCACCAAGATATTTATTTGCAAGCTTCATCAATAAGTTACCTCATTTTATGTAATAAACTTAAAGACCAGACCTCCTTTCAGCTGTTCCTCCAAACCCTTGCCCAAAACCCACATGTAAGTTTCATTTTCATGAACTTTTAACCATCTTTTAACTAAGTTATAATCTTATAAACATGTTTTAGTTAGTTTTAAACATGTTTAACCATCCAAAAACCCTAAAAATCAAGTAAAATCATGTTTTGATGTTAAACATGTTTACAAACCAGGAACATATACTTTTTTGGTCAAAAACGCGGATTAGAACATGAATACAACGTTTTTACGGTTAGAAAGTTCGGTTTGAACCCAAAACCGAAACCCTAATTACCAAGGCTGTTACATGGATGATTTATGCTTGGTTTGATGTTATATGATATGTAGATATACTGAGTTTGCAACCCGATACCCGGAAAGTCGTTTAAGCTAGCAAAATTCATCGAAAACCGACAAGGTAAACCAGTAACACTCGTTTAGGGGCTGTTTAGTATTAGGTTATGACGTGCTTGTTGTTAGCTTTTGAAAACTTGCAGGGACATTAGGGATCATATAAATGAGTCCCTGTTCAAATTTGGTAATTTTTCGATAAACGGAGAATATTTGGTGAATTTATTTCCGTTTATGAGCGTTTATTTGGGAAAAATAGCTAAACATATTGAAAAATTATGAAACTTGGTTTTGGAGTTTAATATGTGATGTTAAGATCACTGGTAAAGTTTGGGAATCATTGGAAATGTCTAAGTAAGGTTTGTGCAATCATGGCTTAACCGAATTTTAACAGCCGAAAAACGCACAAAAAGGCATTTTGTCAAAAGAGTTAGGTTCTGGAAATTTTGCAGGGGCTATGTAATAATATTGAGGCCATTGGTAAAAATTATCGGATTTTTCAGAGGTCGGTTGATATAAACGGGCCATTTATTACACGATTATAACCTATTAAATGAATTTTTATAAATAAATAATTAATCATAAAATTTCTGAAAATATTTTTATAAAATTCTCCATGTCTTAATGTATTTTTACAAAAATTTACATAATTTATATATAAGTACATATTTAGTTATGATTAATCAAAGATTTAAATTATAATTGTTTTAACGAAACCGGCAGTTTTGTGTTTAACGGACTGACTGGTATGTCAAAATGTCAAAAGTGGTCAAATATCATGTTTTTGAATGATATTGATAAAAAACGAACTTTTTACGAGAATTCCGGAAAATTCGGGTGAATTATGCGCGTTTTGTATAATCAAACCCGTATGAAAACGGAAACAAACCTTGCGATCAAACCAGACACCGAAACCTTAAAATTCTTTCATAAATCAAATTATTTTATCAATCAATATATTTACGTAAGTTTTATGTGATCTTACCTAATCCCGAAACGTATAAACGATCAACTGAGCTAGGCTCAGGAAACGGTGAAACTGAGCCAAATCCAGTTTTAAACATTTCATAGTGTACAACGTCACAATCTAAGACTATGGTCATGTTCTGGGCCTAACAGCTATACCCAGATTATCTATACAGCCCGACTTAGCTTGAACACTGTACTAGTATTAATGATACGATACCGTTTATAGGAATCAGGCTATAAACGAGGCATCTGACTTACTGATACGTAATTTCTGTGCGAACTACGATAAGGTGAGTTTCATGACCCCACTCTTTAAACTATTTTACGAACTTTTGGGGTGGAAAGCATGTTTACACACGTTATCTATCTGAAAACGATTCAGGATATAAAATATCTGAACATTTATATATGAAAAGTCCCTACAAACATAATAATTGACTACGTGCTGATGAAAGATGATTATTATCATTGACTGATATATTGAGTGGAGATAATACGAATTGCAAAACATAATGAAATTACACGTGATAGCATGTTTATACAAACACGTTATATAATGTTAAACATAACTAATTTGGGAGACAACGTGGTCTGTAATGGCCATGGGGATAACGTGGTCTGTGATGATTATGGTGCTATTGTTGGCGGAAGGGGGGCCACAATAGTACTAAACTAAAGTTGAGTATGGCCTATGAGCCAAGTTCTGCTGCAACTTACTAAACTAAAGTTGAGTATGGCCTAGGAGCCAAGTTCTGCTGCAACTTATAAACTAAAGTTGAGTATGGCCTAGGAGCCAAGTTCTGCTGCAACTTATAAACTAAAGTTGAGTATGGCTTATGAGCCAAGTTCTGCTGCAACTTATTAAACGTACTAACTTGATTATGACATGAATGTTAAGTAAATAATGTGATTATGCGTATTGTTGGCGGATGGGGAGCCATAGTGTTTGGTGATACGTGATAAATACTATATGTGTATATGTGTCTATATACATGCTATGTGATTAGCCGTAGGAAATACTATGTGTAGAATATACTAATTATTTGCATGTACACTATATAATGTTTGAGTTTACGTGGAATCATTGTGGGTGGAAGGGGGGCCACAGTGGTTGAGTTTATGTGGAACCGTTGTGGGAGGAAGGGGGTCCACAGTGGTTGGTTAAACACGGAAATTGGAAACAGGTGGTACGAACAAAAAATCACGATTTTACTGGAATTTCAAATTTATATTATAAACTTACATGTGTGCATATGCACACACAAGGATATGGCTGTACATATTTATACAAACGTAAACACATATTTTTACATACGCGCGTACATACAAACTATGACTGTGTGGTACGCAGAACTGATTTCGTTAAACTTATGAAACTCACCAACTATTCGTAGTTGACCTATTTTAACATGCTTTTCAGGTAATCAGATATGAGAAGTAATTTCCTGTGCGTTACGTGTCTGATTGGTGAATGATGTCAGGGGCATTTGAGTTAGAAGTAAAGTAATTGAAGAACCGGTTTGATTGTATCACCTAGTTTGTAAAAGATGTTAGAACGATATAATATATTGTAAATTAGTTAGTAATGTTTCTTTATGAACAATGTATTTGATACCAGTTGTATCTGTTGCATTTCCGTTTTACGCTTCCGCAATTCGCTTAACGGGGTGTGACAGAAGTTGGTATCAGAGCCATTGGTTATAAAGGATTAGGTTATCCCTTAGGATACCTATAATATAACCGTAGGCTCGATTATCACTGGGGAACTTATTAATGAGTAACGATAGATACTGATGGATGCCGGGATGAACTCGTAGGGCAAGTGAGTTATTATGGTCCGGAACGTAATAACAGACTTGCTTGTACGAGGGAATTCGGGGTGAAGTCGCGGAACATATTGAAAGGTAAAAATGGCAACATAATGGCATAAAAGGTGATGTGAAGTATATATGAAGTGTGCATACGTGCTTATCTGAGATGAGGTATAGGGATATGTGTACGTACGGTACTACCGATGATAATGAATCTTATTGTAACAAATAAAATATTTAATTTCGGTATTAATTAATAATATCCTTTACGATGACTTAAGCTACCGAAAAACGTTTTCTTCTGATTAACGATTGCACTGAAAGATGTCGAGATCGGGTAGCTTTACGACAGATAAAGAACAGGTGTTTCCTGTGAGTGAGAATATGAGAATGCTTCAACAAGTTTAACTAAGTCTGGTGATGTGACAGAACCACAAAGGGGCTTAATATACAAGGCCCGGGAACGAACTGTGGGAGGTGTGACCTACATACAATAATTTCAAAAGAATATATATAATACTTTTCTGATTGGATCCAATCCTATCCTATACACTCGTTTTCAAACAGTAAACTAAACAGTTTTTCGTTCGTCTCTCCACTTTCGCTTCTTGAAAACAAACACTATTCCTAGGAAAGTACCTAGCGATGAGTCCGATTTATCAAATTATAAATATAATAACTACTTTATTGATTCCCCAATTCTATAAACAGACCGTGACTACCAGTACATATAATATACTAACGATATTTCAAAAAGAAATATTAATAATAATAATTTCCTTTACAATTCACCAGTACAACTAACTCTGATGAACCTCCTTAACTAGCAAACTCTTTGAACCATCTATGAACAAGAACATCCAACCTCTCCTATATTTTTCCTATTCCAATTGGTTACTGTAGGAGAGAAACCTCATGCTTACGAATTGATGACATGCTGGCTGGAATGGAACATACTTAACCCAACCAGTAAATTACCACTTTTAGTAGGCCCAACATACTTGCATGCACCGGATGACCTGGCGAAGGAATATATTCTATAGTTATATTTAACAACCTCTAAGGGTCTAGTTGAATATATGAGTGCATTCATATGATAAAGATACTAACTAAACTCATAACGAGCAATTGTCTACTTATGGAAGAGGCTAAAGAAAAACAATTGCCTGATGATGGGATCGTACCGGAATAATTTTCGGGCAAGTTGTAAACCGTATATAATTGTATAATGTGTACTTAGATAGATAAGGGTAGTACGATATTGTTGTATATAGCCTTCGATACCCCATGCAAGCATCTGGTAGGATGCTATGTTGATATGGGTGACACATTGGATATTTCATTTCAAACACTTACCCTTACTGGATTACAATTACTTGTCACTAGGTGACAACTTTTGATATATATATATATATATATAAACATTGGCCTTTGTTAGGCTAACTTTACATATTATTCTTAGTATTCAAACTCAAGAACAAACCCGTGTGATATATACGTGTTAATTGAAATACCCGATTACTTGTTATTATAATTCCTTTTGTGATCATTAGTGTATGTTAATTTTGTTAATTGTTGGATAACTGGTTATTGTTATAGAATGGCCCCGAAGAAAGTAAACATGTTGTCTGAGGCAGATATAGCCGAAATGATCGCTCGACAACTACAAACAGTACTTCCGACAATAGCAGCACAATTCGCTGCTGATATCCATACAACTATGAATACAAATCAAGTGCCGAACGCTAACGCGGTTGTAAATACTAATCCCTTGACAAATACTAATACAACCACAAATGCTCCCCCGATAAATACTGATACTATCACAACTAATACTCCCCCGTTGAATACCAATATTACTTTAAATAATGCACCGAACTTGAACAATAGTTGTAACAATCAAAATCCCCCGCAATACGGATATCAACTTAAGAACTTCATGCTATGTAAACCTATGGAATTTAACGGTACTGAAGGACCAAATGGACTGGTAAAGTGGATCGAAAAGACTGAATCCATCATTAATATCACTAACTGTCCACCAGATTGTATTGTCAAATTTGCTACTTCTACATTTGTAGACCACGCGCTGATGTGGTGGAATACTGTTGTGCAAATCCAAGGACAAGAGGCAACCAATCGTATGTCTTGGACAGAACTTAAAAATCTTATGATAAAACACTTTTGTCCGATAAACGAAATTCAGAAATTAGAGCAAGAACTTTGGAATCTAGAAATGAAGGGTGCAGATCACTTGGAGTATACCCATCGCTTTAATGAACTGGCTCGTCTAATCCCATGGTTAGTTACTCCAGAATCTAAACGTACTGAACGCTACATTTGGGGTTTAGCCCCCGAAGTCAGGAGTTTGGTTAATTCAACTGGCCCTGTAACTTTCGAAAATGCCGTGTTACAAGCAGGCATTGTAACTTTTGATTTGATTAGAAGTGGTTCATTAAGAATGCCCGGGGAATCATCTGGTACAAAACGAACCAATTATGGAGCGGGAATACAAGAAAGACAACGGAATAAATGTGCGCGCCTTGCAATACAAAATTACGCTATGATCAGTTCCGATGTGAAACAAGATAAGTATAACGGGCTTTTGCCTAGATGTGGAAAATGTGGTTATCATCATGTTGGTGAATGTCGGACCAATGTGTGTCACAAATGTGGGAAGGTGGGACACTATGCCCGAAATTGTAGAACCGTTATGAATACTATAAATCCACCAACCCAACTCCAGGACTCACAACTACCCCAACCGCAACCAACACGACAACAACCAATCTTCCAAAACCAACCCATAATAAACCGTAATGCCTGTTATGAGTGTGGTAGTATGGAGCACATCAAGAAAGACTGCCCTAGATTGAACCCAATTGCGATGGAAAGACAAAGGCAAGGACCGACATCGACGTCCAACTCGACTAGGGGTCGCGTATTGTGAATAAACCGGATAGAACAAATGTAGTGACAGGTACGTTCTTAGTAATGCCTAACATACTTTAGTCTATTTATTACGGACACTGATAGACGTTTCGTTTCTACAAGTTATTACTTTGGAAAATATACCGTCTAGTAAAATAACAATTCTGTATACTATAGAAACCACCAAAAGTAAGACTATAAATACTAACCATATTACTCGAAAAACTACCCTCTTAACCTAAATAACTAGTTATTCCTTATCGATGCACTCCCGGTGGAAGTGAGGAGTCATTGTGTAATAGTCAGTATGGACTAGTTAATTGTGTTCAAATGAAGGTTATATATAGAAATAGAACTGTTATACTGCCTCTTCTAGATAAAGAAATGATCCCGTACACGGAACAAATCCTAGTACCCCAATGATGAAACACGGATGAGGAAAACTATACTATCCGTAACCGAAACTTGAACTTTAAATTTTTATAGCCTTAATAACTGAGTGATGAACAAGGAAAAGTCAGGCCAGATGTTCGGATAAACTGAGTACTAGTATAAAGATGCAAACGAAATCTATGAAGGAATCATAAGCTCATGTTTTATAAAGTGTGCACTATTATAAGTTCTGGGGGAATACTAAAGATCCTCGGAGATGCTACAACAATTCGAGATACCCCATTGGAAGTGGGAAACAAACTAAAATGGAACCCTTAACATGTGTTCCTTAAACATCCCGAGAAAGCAATTCAAGCTGAATGATAGTTTCTTGACTAATCCACTCCAAATACCTTCTTCTGATTTGTAACAACTATCCAGCTGAAAAACTCGCCTTAACAAAATCTTACTCTTGGTGAATTGTGTATGAAATTTTAGATCCCTAATTGGCCTAAGCACAGTCTATAATCCTCTATAAAACAATCAAATCAAATAAACTATTCAAACAATAGAGGAAAGTGAGACTAGTAATTTCAATCCTCGTACATTAACAGTCATCATAATATTATACAAGTGGTAATATACTATATTATACGAGCAAGAATGTAACTCGCCATTTTATTAAAATTGAAAAAAATTGGTGACCCCCAAAATACAAAATCCGATTTGATTTCGATAACCATAAATAAAACTCGTAATATTAATAACAAACCGAAGGCCGCCTAAGGCTAACAAGAGGGCTATACTGAGAAATACGAGAAGTTATCAAATTTTGAAAGTTGTTAGTTGAGTTGAGGAACGGTGAGTTAATTCTAAAATATATAGCACTATACAAAATTGCCTTGAAAGTTAACCCTATAACGTATTAAACAAAATTATTTCACTCCCTATATTTCATATATCGAATCAAAACGAGTGCCTTGCTGACATGGCGGAATTAGTACTATTTGAAAACTTTTATACAGCTAAACTCTATAAAGAGACTCATGAAAATGCTGAGTGGGGAAAATCAAACAGTTGTGACACAATTCATTGAATAAAAATCCAGTAGAATCCACAACGGGGAATCAAACGTGTTCGGAAACAGAAAAACGAATTCCAAAACAAATGATTATAAAATTTTCCCCAAAAAGAGCATATATGGCATATTGAATTTCGGGGACGAAATTTCTTAACAGGGGGAGAATGTGACATCCGTGGCAAAACCGAGTACACCTTAGTACTTACAAACTCGAATAAGCGTCTAACCGCTTATTGCGTAACGAACAAACGAATAACCAAACGGGTCTGGTTATGGTCCGGATATCCCAGGGTGCCATCTATAAGTGATATACGATCTATGCAAGCTAAAATATTAGTAATATGGCCTTAGTTCGATAGCAAACAAAACGAGGTACACTATATTCATTACGTAACAAGTAAACGATAAATCGGTTAATTCGTAGTGCTTAAACGAGTAACCGACCGATACTAATTATGACCCGTATACATACTGAGGGGTCATATACGAGTTATATATATGTTATAGAGGCTAACATATTGATATTTAGGCCCCAGTACGTTTAAAACTCTTTAAACGAAAAAGGTTTCGTTTATCGATACGCTATAAGCTTAAACGCAATCGTTAATATCAAAACAAGCATTGTAGCATCCGTTAAGCCGAAAAAGATTTATAAAACACTTATATGACATGTTTTAAGCAATCCGTGAAAATATTTTGGAATTTTACAACGAGTCAGTACGTTTTTCTTATTTTACAAAAATAAGCTGAAAAACACTCGTTTTTGCGCTATTTCTCACACTCGAATTAATTTTCTTGCGAAAAAACCGAACCCGAACTAAATTTTGGACCGACTTTTACGTGTGGCACGGAAACCGAGGCACCATTGGGCCAAAAAGAGGCCCAATGGGCCCCTAGAAACTTGCGGCCGCCAAACACATTCACCCACCAAGATATTTATTTGCAAGCTTCATCAATAAGTTACCTCATTTTATGTAATAAACTTAAAGACCAGACCTCCTTTCAGCTGTTCCTCCAAACCCTTGCCCAAAACCCACAAGTAAGTTTCATTTTCATGAACTTTTAACCATCTTTTAACTAAGTTATAATCTTATAAACATGTTTTAGTTAGTTTTAAACATGTTTAACCATCCAAAAACCCTAAAAATCAAGTAAAATCATGTTTTGATGTTAAACATGTTTACAAACCAGGAACATATACTTTTTTGGTCAAAAACGCGGATTAGAACAAGAATACAACGTTTTTACGGTTAGAAAGTTCGGTTTGAACCCAAAACCGAAACCCTAATTACCAAGGCTGTTACATGGATGATTTATGCTTGGTTTGATGTTATATGATATGTAGATATACTGAGTTTGCAACCCGAGACCCGGAAAGTCGTTTAAGCTAGCAAAATTCATCGAAAACCGACAAGGTAAACCCGTAACACTCGTTTAGGGGCTGTTTAGTATTAGGTTGTGATGTGCTTGTTGTTAGCTTTTGAAAACTTGCAGGGACATTAGGGATCATATAAATGAGTCCCTGTTCAAATTTGGTAATTTTTCGATAAACGGAGAATATTTGGTGAATTTATTTCTGTTTATGAGCGTTTATTTGGGAAAAATAGCTAAACATATTGAAAAATTATGAAACTTGGTTTTGGAGTTTAATATGTGATGTTAAGATCACTGGTAAAGTTTGGGAATCATTGGAAATGTCTAAGTATGGTTTGTGCAATCATGGCTTAACCGAATTTTAACAGCCGAAAAACGCACAAAAAGGCATTTTGTCAAAAGAGTTAGGTTCTGGAAATTTTGCAGGGGCTATGTAATAATATTGGGGCCATTGGTAAAATTATCGGATTTTTCGGAGGTCGGTTGATATAAACGGGCCATTTATTACACGATTATAACCTATTAAATGAATTTTTATAAATAAATAATTAATCATAAAATTTCTGAAAATATTTTTATAAAATTCTCCATGTCTTAATGTATTTTTACAAAAATTTACATAATTTATATATAAGTACATATTTAGTTATGATTAATCAAAGATTTAAATTATAATTGTTTTAACGAAACCGGCAGTTTTGTGTTTAACGGACTGACTGGTATGTCAAAATGTCAAAAGTGGTCAAATATCATTTTTTTGAATGATATTGATAAAAAAACGAACTTTTTACGAGAATTCCGGAAAATTCGGGTGAATTATGCGCGTTTTGTATAATCAAACCCGTATGAAAACGGAAACAAACCTTGCGATCAAACCAGACACCGAAACCTTAAAATTCTTTCATAAATCAAATTATTTTATCAATCAATATATTTACGTAAGTTTTATGTGATCTTACCTAATCCCGAAACGTATAAACGATCAACTGAGCTAGGCTCAGGAAACGGTGAAACTGAGCCAAATCCAGTTTTAAACATTTCATAGTGTACAACGTCACAATCTAAGACTATGGTCATGTTCTGGGCCTAACAGCTATACCCAGATTATCTATACAGCCCGACTTAGCTTGAACACTGTACTAGTATTAATGATACGATACCGTTTATAGGAATCAGGCTATAAACGAGGCATCTGACTTACTGATACGTAATTTCTGTGCGAACTACGATAAGGTGAGTTTCATGACCCCACTCTTTAAACTATTTTACGAACTTTTGGGGTGGAAAGCATGTTTACACACGTTATCTATCTGAAAACGATTCAGGATATAAAATATCTGAACATTTATATATGAAAAGTCCATACAAACATAATAATTGACCACGTGCTGATGAAAGATGATTATTATCATTGACTGATATATTGAGTGGAGATAATACGAATTGCAAAACATAATGAAATTACACGTGATAGCATGTTTATACAAACACGTTATATAATGTTAAACATAACTAATTTGGGAGACAACGTGGTCTGTAATGGCCATGGGGATAACGTGGTCTGTGATGATTATGGTGCTATTGTTGGCGGAAGGGGGGCCACAATAGTACTAAACTAAAGTTGAATATGGCCTATGAGCCAAGTTCTGCTGCAACTTACTAAACTAAAGTTGAGTATGGCCTAGGAGCCAAGTTCTGCTGCAACTTATAAACTAAAGTTGAGTATGGCCTAGGAGCCAAGTTCTGCTGCAACTTATAAACTAAAGTTGAGTATGGCTTATGAGCCAAGTTCTGCTGCAACTTATTAAACGTACTAACTTGATTATGATATGAATGTTAAGTAAATAATGTGATTATGCGTATTGTTGGCGGATGGGGAGCCATAGTGTTTGGTGATACGTGATAAATACTATATGTGTATATGTGTCTATATACATGCTATGTGATTAGCCGTAGGAAATACTATGTGTAGAATATACTAATTATTTGCATGTACACTATATAATGTTTGAGTTTACGTGGAATCATTGTGGGTGGAAGGGGGGCCACAGTGGTTGAGTTTATGTGGAACCGTTGTGGGAGGAAGGGGGTCCACAGTGGTTGGTTAAACACGGAAATTGGAAACAGGTGGTACGAACAAAAAATCACGATTTTACTGGAATTTCAAATTTATATTATAAACTTACATGTGTGCATATGCACACACAAGGATATGGCTGTACATATTTATACAAACGTAAACACATATTTTTACATACGCGCGTACATACAAACTATGACTGTGTGGTACGAAGAACTGATTTCGTTAAACTTATGAAACTCACCAACTATTCGTAGTTGACCTATTTTAACATGCTTTTCAGGTAATCAGATATGAGAAGTAATTTCCTGTGCGTTACGTGTCTGATTGGTGAATGATGTCAGGGGCATTTGAGTTAGAAGTAAAGTAATTGAAGAACCGGTTTGATTGTATCACCTAGTTTGTAAAAGATGTTAGAACGATATAATATATTGTAAATTAGTTAGTAATGTTTCTTTATGAACAATGTATTTGATACCAGTTGTATCTGTTGCATTTCTGTTTTACGCTTCCGCAATTCGCTTAACGAGGTGTGACAACAACTATCATACGCCGACACCCTAGGCTGTTAATCGTAGCCGCGTTAGCGGTTGCAATTTGTTTATAAACCAAATTCACGATGATTCGTGGCTAAATTCACGATGATTGTGTTATGTTATTTTAAGTGGTTAGTTGGGTGAAAAATTCACGGAACCAATGGGCACTCCTACTATCTATTTCTCAACTTATTTAAACATTATGTTTTTGTTGAAGTTAATTATACGTGGTGATTCATGGGATGCTCCAACTACACACATTTTGATCTCTTTAGTTCGTTAATTAGTTGGTACAGTTAAAATGTCATGTAATGTTCATGGTTCATCCAACTCTCTTGCATTGATAATTCGTTAATTAGTTGGTATAGTTAAAATGCCATGGAAGCTCATGGGCTGTCCAACTCAGTATTTTATTCGTTAGTTAGTTGGGTCATTCAAACTACTATTGAAAGATCATGGGAGGCCAACACACAAATTTTGTTTTGTTAGTTGTTTGTTAAGTTAACTTAATCAAATAAATTTAAACTTTTAAACTGACCTCATCTCTTCATCTAGTTATCACACATTTATCTCATTGTTTATGCCATCTCATTAGAATTTACGTAATTTACCCTTATTTATAATCTTTTACCTTTATTCCTCATAGAATGTATTCACTATGAAACCACAGTCGTCACCAACGTTCATATGGTTCTCATGACCACCGTGTAGCTGCAAGGATCACCAAAGAGTTTGTTGCTGCTATGCCAATTATGACAACCCAAATCCAAAGCCTCAACTCGAATGCTTCTACTACATCTTCTGCTCCTAACCATTACGACTTTAGAAACTTCCTAAGTGCCAAACCTACTTCGTTTCACAGCATAGAAAATTCCACCAAACTTCTGCAATGGTTTGAGAAGATGGAAAACATGTTTATCCATTGTGAATGTTTGGGCGCCAAATGGACTAAGTTCACCTCGAGCGTTTTTGAGGATCGACCTATCACTTGGTGGAATGCTTTCAAAGACGACCAAGAAACTGAGGTAGTTGTGGCCACGCCTTGGGATGATCTAAAGGAGGCCATGAAGAAAGAGTTTTGCACCAAACATGAACTACAAAGCTTGAAACCAAATTTTAGAAGCCCAAGCAAACTAGTGGGGAAAACTCCACTTACTCCAAATGATTTCGTGAGCTTAGCCGAATCGTACCCCACCTTGTAACCCTCGAGAACCAAGGCGTTAAAAATACATTTACGAACCATCGGAGATGCTATCGACCTAGCTACGTCCCTCGATGACGATCATGTTAATGACAGAACCTTTTCTCAACCACTGATGCTAAAGTCGAATCCAAACCTGCTTACAACAACAACAATCACCGCAAAACCAACCACAACGACAAGCGTAAGGACACTCACCAAAACTATGTCGTTAACCAACCCAATGACCAACCTTCACTTAGCCAAATGCCCCAAACAAAAGAGCCTACGCCGGACCTCACCCACTTTGTGCTACATGTAACCGTCATCACCCTACGCAATCCCCTTGTCGACTATGCACCCAATGCAATCGTTATGGTCACCGTGCTAACACTTTTCGTGTCCTGCCTAATGCACAAGCCGTCCCGCAACAGTCTACGCCTCATGATCAACCCGATGTTCCTAATACCCGTGCATGCTATCATTGTGGAGACCCAAATTATCTCCGGAACATGTGCCCTCAACTTATCCATGCTCATGAAGCTCAAGTTATGACTGCACACTACTACTTTACCCATGCTCACCAAGTCCAAACCTATCAACTCCACACCCTTCATTCTCCTCTCATCAATAAAGATCAACATTGACCTAACCCTACTCTATCAAACTCCGCAACTGCAACCTCATGTTTACCCATCATACTCTAATAATCCCTCAATCGTGCAACCACTTCAAGCTCAAGCCAATCTACCTCGACTGCTCCAACTTTATAAATTCAACTCCTTAAGGTGCTTCAAGTCAAATCAACTAAGTTACTCAAGGACTCTGAAGACTTTGCTAATTTCCTCATTTCAGCTTAATTTATTTCTTTCCCATTATGGATTTTAACACCTCTTTATGGCAATGGTTTATTTCAATTTGAATTACTTATCATTTGCATATTTTATCTCAAAATAAGTTTATTTTATTTAATTAATTATTTATTATAGCATATTCCTATTCTCGTTCATCACAAACAATTTTTATAATCTCAACATTTAGAGAGTTATCCGTTTTAAGATTTTCAAGACTTATACGTTAAAAGATGTGTTAGAAATTTCATTATTTAAATCCACTACAGTTTTTGAAATGTTTTAAACATTGGTGATTCTCTAGTTTTATAGTTAAAACTTCTTAAAACTTTATTTTCTCAAAATCATGTCTTTCGAATGTTTTGTAACCCACACAATGGGATGAGTTATGTGAACCATCTGAAGATCTATGTAATTACGAATCGACACGTAATTACCCAAGTCCTACCATGGAAATCATAATAGACCATTGTGTGTCATAAGGTAGTTCAGGGGTGACATTACAAATGATTAGAGATAATGACATGGTGTATATGCCGCTGGTACATCCTATATATAAGTGTCCTTATCGGATTGTCATTGTAATGTTGTATCGACTACTCAAAGTTCCGTATTATGATATTCAAAATTTTTCCTTTCCTCAAAATTTAATGATTTTGTTATGGTATTCTTTAATTACGGGACGAAATCCAAAAAGTAGGTGCAACTGTAACAACTCGGATTTTCCATTGATTATTTTTCTAACCGATAATCGACTCGTCACTATGTTCGGGAAATTTTACCAATAAAAGATAGCGTCTATCGAGTTATTATTTTATTATTTTTATTTGTTAATTGTATTTATTTAATATATATAAATAACTATCAAATATAAATATTTTTAACCCTAAATATCATTTAACCCCATTTTGTACCCATATACAAAGTTCAAGGACCTAAATGCAAATATGTAAATATATTATTATACCTTTTAAACCCAACCCGTTTACCCATTAACCCAATGATATAACGATAAATATATAAATTTCCCTTGTATATTTTATATTATATTTAATTAGTTTTTGTTTGTTTTTAGTTTAGATTTGTATACTACTAACATAATTATATTTTGTAGGTTCCAGAAGTTGATCGCGGTTGAAAAGAGTGAAAAATGAGTCACAATAAGCCTAAGCGAGAAGCCGGAACACATCAGGAAATGAACCGGAAAGAGAACCGATCGGACAGGCTTGTCAGACCGGGCCCCATATGAAGCACGCCGCGCGGCCAGCTTTTTCTTCTCGTCGCGTGGTGCTGTTAGTCAAGTTTTCCCGAAATTTTCTGATTTTGGTTAGGTTTTGGGCCCAATTCACTTCAAATACACCCCTAACCTTAACCTGAACAGTCCAGAACCGAATTTTGGAGTTTCTTGGAGCTTACGATTGCAATATTTGGAGGTTTTGTAGGCAAGGAATCACCTGGTGAAACGCTACTTGTTCAAGATCGAAGACTACGGGTTTTATCGCCTTTAACCTTTCGTTTCTACTATTGTTCACCATGATTTATTTTATTATTGTTTTGTTTGATTTCAAGATGCTAGGCTAAACATTGTAGAAACACGGATCTAACTCAGATCTATAACAATTAACGATTTAGATCTAACATCATGAAGGATGTAGTTCATGATTACTCTATTGTTATGTGTTATATTAGTTTATATTAGTTGTATATATGTAATATATTAGTAATACTTAAATTAGTTTGAAGCTTTGATCGAGAGGAAACTTGGAAAGCAATTCAATAGTATTAATCCGAAACTTAACTTAAACAGTGGAGAACACCATTATATATAGAATACAGGTCGTTAAACATCCTTAACGAATCAGGAGTAAACTTAACTTATCATCTAGTTCGTTAAACATCCTTAACGAACTAGAGACTTCTTAACGTAATACTTAATAATAATTATTATTTAATTAATAAATACAAAACATAAATACA
>NW_027501921.1:0-54164 GCF_021521415.1 Bidens hawaiensis | reverse complement strand
TACAGGTGTAGGCTTACACCACGATACCGAAACATATCATGAACGTAGTATATATGAAATTGTATGCTTGGGTTTACCTTAACAACTTTGGGTCAAACCGATAAACACATTTACCTAAATGGGTTACGCCCTGATCTACTTGGCATACCGACTTATATATAAGTATTTTATATCATATCTTAAAGGTAGTTAGATACGTATATGTTTTATATCAAAATTTAAAGGTGAAAAAGAAGTATCAAAATTAGTTCAAACATAATTGTTTTATAAACAGTAGTTTGACATCTTTTATAGAAAATCTGTAACTTTAGATTTAGATTAGTAATGTAAAATTTTAAAACATCAAAACCTTTTTTTTTCTTTTCCATGAAATGTTGTTTATTAACAAGTAAAAACGCTCTTGAGAAACCTAAAAAGTTAAAACGTTGGTTTTATGATTAAGGCTTAACGTTAGTTACTGATTTTCTCACATAGTAAAGCTCTTATAACTTTTAAGGTAATTGGTTGAAAAAACTTCATCCAATTTCACCCCTAGATACAAATCATTTTGCCAAATTTAGTCAAAGGCGAAAGACCGATATAAATATCTATACTATAACATATGTTATAACGTATAGCTCGAATAACCTTTTAGTATATAATTATTAAAATTTCAATGACACATGCTTCGTCAAGAACACTTGCAGTCGGAGAAGGTAACGACTCCAAGTTTCCAAATAAGACTACATTACCAAAAATTGAGACAAACTGATAATGATATTTTTCGATACGTATATCGAATCTTCTTTTTTGGGTGTATGATGAAAGCTTCTTTTTATTTATGACCAAGAAGTAATCAAAATCCCCACAAAATGTCAGCATCAACAAACTAAATTGGACATTCAAGTTTTTTGTTTTTGTTTTTTTTATTTATGAAAAGCTAATGCAAGGTTTAAAATCAATGATAGGGAAAGAGAAGAACGAAAGACCAGGAAAGAACAGCCAATTTTGAAGAGAAATAGTCAAGGTCACAAGTCAAACCACATTTATATACCTAACACCCAACAAAACCTACCTTTTCAATTATCATTCAATTCCAACCCTTACAATTACTTGTTAACTATATATATAAACTTCTATTCTATATACCATTGACCAGAAAGTCCAACTCCAACCCGAAGCAAAGCCGTCGCCTCAACTGGCGGCTTAAACCACCATTAACGGTCTAGAAAATCAACGGTTAGTGAAACCCGACCAGTTTACATTTAACTAATTTCAACTTTTAAATATGTAAATTCTTACTCTTAATTTTAAAAATTACTGGCTCAATTAACAGTCAAAGTGAACCTAGCTGTTTAGTTTGCCACTTCTAGAATAATACCCTTGATGTGAAGACCTAAATGTTTTATTATTATTTGTATAATAAAAGAAACCCCACATACAAACAACCCCTCATTACAATATTAAAGATTTGAACTTACTAAAACTAGGAAAAACATTACATGTACAAAGTCATCCAATCATCAACATGTATCAGGGTATACTTCCTGAAGAAACACTAACCGGACCCCGGGCAGATTACGGGTAATCTGGGGGTTAGATAGATGTTTCCCACGAGGGGTTAGACCCGGCAAAGATGGTTATTCTGATAACCTGCAAAACAGACCGTGAGCTCGTCACTGAGAAGGGGGGTTCCTCCTTGTGACCACCCTCCGGCGTGAGAATCAGACTAGATTGCTCTTTAAATATAAATGTATATTAAGAGATTGCTAGAGCAGATATCAGGTACAATATGATGATAATGTGATAAGATGATCATACCATTTGGGGTATTTATAGCCGAAGGTAAGTTTCCAAGGAGGTGTGGCCGGCTGAATAGTATTCCTGTTCTACCAACTGTAGCCTACGCACGTGCCCTGCTGGTAGTTGGTGGGTAGGCAGCGGCTGACATTGACCAGGCCTGCTGTGTACTATTCCTTTTCCACCAACTGCCGGCTATGCACGTGGTATGACAGGAGTTGGTGAGTAGGCAGCGGCTAATAGTGACATACAGTACAAGAGCATGCTGCTCGCCATACTGTTGTCAATAAGCTGTCGTATCTTTAGTCAGATCTTTAGCCCATACCTCGTCAGGTACAGTACAAAAGATCTTCCCGTATCGTACGGACTGGCTTTTGGGCGGGAGTATTCCCCCTCCCGCCTTTGTGCTGGATTGTTCCCGGCTTTGCTCATTCCTTCAGGTGACACTGAGTGATTGAGAGCTAAGTGCCTTGTGCGTGTAGCCTTGCTGCGCGGGTGGCCTTCCCTGATGGCTTGTATCCGCAGCTGAGGGAACAGGCGGAGTACTTCACCATTGGGAGGCATTTCCTGCGGGGAACAGCTTGCGTACTGCGCGTAAGGACGTCACGTTTCTGAGCATGGTTGGTCCTGCGGATCCAGTTGGTTTCTGCGCAGACGTCCCTCTTCAAGGTGAGTCTTGCGGGTCCAACTGGGCTCTGCTGGGACCTACCTCTTCAAGTCCCCCCAGTCCAATGTTCTTCTCATGAATGTTTAATAAAGTGAGGTGAACTTTTGGACTTAAGCAAAGGGTTTTGAAAAGGGTTTAGTTTTAAGGTTTTCCATGGGGATTCTTCCCGCGGAAGTCCTTGTCACTTGCAGAAATTCCCGACTTTCCTGCTTGATCTTTGGGCATGATGCGGGTAGGTCTGTAACCTCCTCGCAAGTCAGGAGCGTTGAGTCCCACTTGTGTGGATTCTCCATGAGGTTTTGGTAGTTTTGAACATAGTGATCAATTATGTTAAAACCACCAATTCCATCCTGGAGCTTCAAACAATGTAGTTTTCGACGTTCCCGCTATGCGGGGATGTTATTTCCGTTTCCGCAAGCATTGCCCAAAAGATCCTTCTTGGTTTCAATTCTCTGCGGAGCGCTAGGTATGTGAAGGGTTTTGCCTTGACACTGTACCGCGCTCGTCTTACGGTTACTTTACTTCCAAGGTATTCCTGGCGTCAATTCCCTGCGGGTGCTAGGTATGTGAAGGGTTTTGTCTTAACACTGTACCCGCACCCGTCTTATGGTTACTTGGCTTCAATTCCCTGCAGGTGCTAAGTATGTGAAGGGTTTTGCCTTAACACTGTACCCGCACCCGTCTTACAGTTACTTGGTTGCCAAGGTAAGGGGTATTTTCCCGCTTACTTTTGAATCTTTTTGAATTTTGAAATTCGAAGAGTTGGTGAAAGGATAAGAACAGTCCAAACCTCTGAAACGTCGTGCGACGGTTTCTTCTGACTGTGTTAGGACGTGCAGGAAGTTATGGTGATGTGACAGTACCTGGTCATTCCAGACGCTTTTTCAGGCGCGTAGGCGCAATTTTTCGGGCGCGTGGCCGCGAAATTAATGGTATGCGTCCTTTCAACAGCTGTTGCCAGCTTGCTTTTTGCCACGTGTCATAGTTTCATTGCACCTTCGATTTCTCTCTCCTCCGCATTAAATTCATCGCATTAATTGCGATTAGTATATAAAGGGGGAGAGGGTTCTTTGTAATCCACACTTTCACTTTTCTCTTCATCTTCAAAACGATTTCCGACGAATACTCACCTTTCAGTCGAGCGTTCTCTTGAAATCGTTTTCTTCTTTCATCTGCAAGATGTCTTCTCGTGATCTCGAATCTACAGCCCAGGAGGCTGGGGTGTATGCCGATGACAAGAGTACTGCTGGCGAGTGCCAGTGTGCTCTGCCTGTCGATCTGTATCAGTACATCGTCAGGAAGTTCATGCTCGAGTCTCTCGAGCCTGAGTTTCCTGAACCCCATCAGAAGGTGTATGATGCCGCCAGAGGCAAGATCGGGGTATATGCTGCATTCTTTGTTTATGGGAATCTTATGTTCCCATTGACAAAGTTTGTGTACCGTGTCCTGGAGAGGCACGGTGTGCACCTGACCGAGGTGCACCCGATGGCGATTGCGAAGATTCGCCACTTCGAGTGAATGTGCCGGATTCTGGGCATTGAGCCCTTCGTCGACCGCCTGATGACCTTCTACTCTTGGAGGTGCATCCAGGGGTGGTATACGCTAATAACCCGGATTAAGGGTTTGAAGATTTGCGCAACCGAGCGCAGTCTTCGCTCGTGGAAGCGGGAGTTCTTCTACATCTCCGCTCGCGCCATCCCCCTTGCCATGAAATTCAAGAATGGGCAAGCACTTCCCAGCCTTCACGCCTCCAACTACCAGGAGGCGGAATGGTTCTCGAAGATATCCCGAGCCCAATCTCCGGTTTACCGGTTTGCGGAGTCCGGGATGGTGATGCTCGGGATGAGTCGGGTGTGGAAGGATGCGGATGCGCAAAAGATCCCAATCGTCCTTGAATACGGTTCGAACTCTGTTCCTTACGGTATGCTTTGTTTCTTTTGTTGATTTAGAATCTCTTCTAACTTCTTTCCTGTTTATTTCAGAGGGGAACGACTTGCAGTCGCTCCTGTATCCGTGGGAGGCTGACAGTCCCGCTCGGATGGGTACTCGCGCTCTAGACGAGAACGAGTTGCCCATCCTAGAACAAACGGCGGATCGGTTCGTGGAGGGTCTACCGCTAGACCACGAGATCCTGCGCGCCAGGCGGCCAGGTAAGGCGCTATTCAACCCTCCACCCCTCATTGTTGAAACCTCTGCTGGAATTCCTATAATCTTATGTTCTGATGAGGAATCCGCAGATGGTCCTCCGTTGGTGCGGAAGAAGAAGGCTGCCGGCGGGAAGGGGAAGGAGAAGGTGGCCTCCACTGCCGATCCAGTGCCTCGGTCTAATTCGGAGACCGAGAGCGAAGAGGTGGCGGGGAACCCGGTGGTGATAAGACCACCGCTCCGGAGGGCTGCGACTGTCACCTCCGGAGAGCCCCGGATGACGACGGTGAGCGGCGCAAAGAGGCCGGCTCCATCGGGTTCGTCCCCGCCTGTTCGCACTTTTAGGCTCAAGAAAACCCGTAAGTACAACTTCCTTTATCTTTAACTTCATAGCTTTCCATCATTAACACTATCTTTTTTGTCCAGGCGTGGATGTTGACGCATTCCAGGGTGGAGCGCAGAGGAGTACCCCTCCGCCCATGACGGTAGGCTTGGTCAGCCTACCTGAGCGACGACCCAGGCGGCTGCGCCTGCGCCTGCTTCCGCTGGCTCAGTTGCTCACTCCGTTGAGCCGACTGTTCCAGCTGTGATGACATCACCGCCGGCTGTGAGTGCCATTTTTACCGCATCTTACACTGAGCCGGCGGTTACTTTTGCTGCGGATTCCGCAGCGGCGACCGCGGCGGCTTTTACCATGCCTCCGTCATCGGCGACGACGGCCGATCCTTCAGGTATGCATGGGGCTTATCGCCAACCTCTGCCTCCTTCCCATCTGCCTGACCTCTTGGATGGATTTCCCTTGGGTTCAGGTGATGGGTTCGGCGGCTATCGGCCTGTTGTTGACCCTACAGGTGCGTAGGGTTCTTTTGGCCCTTTTCATATTTTTATCATCTTTTCCTAACTTCTTTATGTTTTTTGCAGTGTCGGATTCCAATGAAGTGTATGTTCCAAGATGGAACATCCGCCGAGGAACAACCCTTCGCACACCTGTGGAGTGCGTGGAGTGGGCTCGTCACGCAGCTCCCAGTGGTGCGTTGGGGGAAGCCATGGCTAGCTACCAGGAGGGTAGGCTAACCAATGAGCTTCGGGTTCTCCTGGCCCGGATGCAGCCGCGCGTCGAGCTGCTTTGTCGTGAAAACGACAAGTTAAAAGCAGCTCGCATTAAAGAAGTAGCTCAGGCGCGGGCTGTCCGGGAGGAGAATAGGAGGCTCTCCGCGGCTGCTTCGGAGAAGGAGAAGGCGTTCAAGGCCCTTGAAGTTGAGGTTCAGGCCCGCCTCGAGGCCCGTTCCAAGGCTGCCCAAGCTGTTAATGAACAGCTTCGGCTGGCTAAGGAAACTGCTAGGAACGCAACTGAAAGGGCCACCAAGGCTGAAGCTGTTGCTGAGCCTCTACGCGTGGAGAATGAAGAGCTTAAAGCCAAATTAGAGGCTCTCCAGCAGGCTCATGATGCCTTGGCGATGGAAGACGCCAAAAAGCTCCAAGAAATCTTGGACCAGAGGGAGGTGCTTGACCACACTGAGCGGAAGCTAAAGGGCGTCGAAGAGGCTGCGGCTAAAGAAGTGTTGCTTGCCAACCTCAACAAGAGTGAAGCCGAACGCGCCCGTAACGAAGCTCAAGCTGCCCTCCAGGAGGCTCTGGTTGCCAAGGAATGGCTTCTTCGAGAAGCGTTGTCTCAGGAATGCTTTTCATGTCTTTACGCTTTTCTTTGTAAATAGAAAAGGTTCTGATACTTGTATATTTTCTTTTTTGTAGGTTGTGCATCGAGTCTTCACGGAGACGTCTTATGACGATGCTATGAGCGTAGCCCTCAACGCTTCTCATGAGGATGGGGAAAAGGCCGGTTTCCTGCTTGGTCTAGGGTTCGTTGAGAAAGGCATCCCGCCTTCCAACTTCCCTTTATTTGATGTAGATACTGAAGCTGTATACGACCAAGCAGTGAATCAGTATGCCGCCTTCCCGCATCCGGTGGTGGAGAAGGTAAACGAAGTTGCTGCTGCTGATGATGGGCTAGCTATCCTTAAAGCTTTCCTTGAACTGCCACGCTCTACTGATGGTGCTGGTCCAAGTGGAAGTGGCCCTGAAGCTTGATCCTGAAGATCCTTTCCCACTGCTAGGATAGATTTAGCTTGTATAGATTTATATTCTTGTAGGCGGGTAGTTACCCGGCCATTCTTGTAATGAATATTATGAAATATAAATCTTTGTGCGGGTAAGACCGCTACTTTCTCTGGATTCCTTGCTTTATAAACGTTATATGACTTGCACACTTTAGTTTAAATTAGCAATTTTTCAAGTGTGTAGAATAAGTTAACCTCTGAACGTGGTAGATAATAAGTTGAAGTTTTGCTTCCTCTTTCGTGATTGTGCGGGTAGGACCGTCACTTGCACTTAGTAGGATGGCTAAACTTTACCTACATCTGACCTGCGTGGAGGTTTTCCTCATCTTTTTTGAAATTTCTAAGTGTTTAGGATAAGTTAACCTTTGAACGTGGTAGATAATAGGTTGAAGTTTTGCTTCCTCTTTCGTGATTGTGCGGGTAGGACCGTCACTTGCACTTAGGATGGCTAAACTTTACCTATATCTGACCTGCGTGTAGGTTTTCCTCATCCTTTTGTTAGAAATTCTCTGTTTTGAATAAGTTAGCCGTTCGACGCGCAGTTGTCAATAGGTTCGGTTTCCTCTCATGATTTGTGCGGTTAGGACCGGCACTTTAATTTAGTTGACCAAAGTTTTCCTATGACTGACCTGCGTGAAGGTTTGCCATTTTTTGGGTTTATGCGGGTTTTGCCGCCTTCCCCACGCAACGACTTTCCACGTACTTATGCGGTGAAAACCGGCATATCCGTGCTGAATAAATTAACCGTTCGACGCGCGGTTGTTAATAGGTTAGTGTTCAGTTTCCTCTATCATGATTCATGCGGATAGACCGGCACTTTCATTTAGTGGGATGACTGAACTTTACCCTTCAACCGACCTGCGTGAAGGTTTGCCGTTTTTTGGGTTTATGCGGGTTTTGCCGCCTTCCCCACGCAACGACTTTCCACGTAATTATGCGGTGAAAACCGGCATATCCGTGTTGAAAGTTCATAAAAGTATAAATGTAAAATCATCAGCGTCGATGTTCTAAGGAGAATCATTTCCATTAGAAGTGGCTCTGGGCCTTTTCTTTACAAGGAATTGATCTACATGCAAACTGTGTAATTGAGCTCCCTTCCATGTTGTTGGGATGGGAGTGCCATCGAGCCGATATGCACCTGGTTCGGGATCTCGTTGTTTGCGCAGTATGTAGTCTCCACATTGAAGCTGCAATTTTATTCGTTTTCCCCAACTGGGGTTCTACACGCATCAGCCTGCTCAGCGTTCATTGTGCCACGAGGTGCGCGAGCGTCCCATCTCTGACAAATGCTTCGACCATGTCCTTTTCGTCTATGCATTCTTCAGTATTGTGGCCTTTTGTCCTGTGAAAGTCACAGTATTTGCTCCGATCAGCATTGTGACGATGTCGGATTATTGGAGCCTTTGGCCATAGGAGCTCCTCAGTGGCGAATATCTCGGTGACGCTTTTGGTGAGTGGCGTCCATCTGGAGTTCTTGTTTGACTGTACGTTATCCCTTCCGCCTAACCGATGTTGCAAGCCGGATGAGGTGTCAAAGTTTACCCTTGACTGCCAAATGCCTAGCTTCCGCTTTTTGTTTAGTCGGGCGGTAAGGACGTTGTCTTCTCTTGTCTTCTGGGTGTAGAGGTTTGTGCTCTGGGGGAGATCTCTACCCAGTTGCTTCTCCGTTTCCGCAAAGCGTTTAGCTGCTGTCATGATGGCATCCCATGTGGATGGCATGCCATCTTTACCCGTTAAGGTGCGGATGAGCTCTGGGTCGTTCGCGCCCTGGATGAAAGCAGCGCAAACAAGATCTTCGCTGATATTACCCAGACTAAGCTTCTTTGAGTTGAAGCGAGTGATGAAGTCTAGCAAAGATTCATCGTCCTCTCGAATGCATTTGAGGATTGTCCATTGCTCCTCGGTATACTTTCGTTGTTGGCTGAAGTGTTGGCTAAACTTCTGTTGGAAGTCTGCCCAGTCGTAGATGTGGTTGACCGGTAGACGATCGAACCACGCTCTAGCTGGCCCAACAAGCGTCATTTGGAACATGTAACACCACGTAGGTTCCGTCCAATTGCTGACGGTTGCCCCCGCTATGAATCTGTTCAAATGATCATCTGGGTCATATATACCATCATATGTGGCTATGTTGGACATTTGTTTGGCACTTTTTGGAGCAATTGCTTCCGCAATGTCCCTTGCAAATTTGGACGTTCCCGCATTTGCAACAGTTGGTCTAAATGTTTTGGAGAAGTCACGTGGGCTTCCACCTGTGTTTTTTGGTTTGAAGGCTTCTCCAAAACGCCTTCTCGGTTGGGAGTCCGTTTCCTTACGCTTTCCTTTTGCCCTATGGCGAGGGTTCGCGTCGGTGTCGGATTCCTCCGAGTCATCGTCCAAGTATTCTTCGAATTCGTCAGCCTGTTGGACGGAACGCAAGTGTTCGTCCAACTCAGCTTGGAATTCCTTCTGACGTGCCTCCGCCCATGCCTTAACTTCATCGAGTGTTTGGCGGGGGAGCCTTGTTCGTTTCTCTAACAGGGTATCGGTGAATCCCAGTGAGCGATTATTTACTGCACTTGCCCCCGCTTGGGTAACTGGGGTAGTGTTCGTAAAATTTACTTCACTTGCTCCGGCTTGGGTAACCGGGGTAGTGTTTGTAAAGACTGTGTAGCCGGTATTCCCCCCAGTAGCTGGGGTTGTGGTTACCGGAGTTTCTTTAACCATCTTTCCAGAAGTTTGAAAAAACTGAAAAGAAATGAAGTTCTAGCTTTTATGCACGGATGGCGCCAATGAAGAAACACTAACCGGACCCCGGGCAGATTACGGATAACCTGGGGGTTAGATAGATGTTTCCCACGAGGGGTTAGACCCGGCAAAGATGGTTCTTCTGATAACCTGCAAAACAGACCGTGAGCTCGTCACTGAGAACGGGGGTTCCTCCTTGTGACCACCCTCCGGCGTGAGAATCAGACTAGATTGCTCTTTAAATATAAATGTATATTAAGAGATTGCTAGAGCAGATATCAGGTACAATATGATGATAATGTGATAAGATGATCATACCATTTGGGGTATCTATAGCCGAAGGTAAGTTTCCAAGGAGGTGTGGCCGGCTGAATAGTATTCCTGTTCTACCAACTGTAGCCTACGCACGTGCCCTGCTGGTAGTTGGTGGGTAGGCAGCGGCTGACATTGACCAGGCCTGCTGTGTACTATTCATTTTCCACCAACTGCCGGCTATGCACGTGGTATGATAGGAGTTGGTGAGTAGGCAGCGGCTAATAGTGACATACAGTACAAGAGCATGCTGCTCGCCATACTGTTGTCAATAAGCTGTCGTATCTTTAGTCAGATCTTTTGCCCATACCTCGTCAGGTACAGTACAAAAGATCTTCCCGTATCGTACGGACTGGCTTTTGGGCGGGAGTATTCCCCCTCCCGCCTTTGTGCGGGATTGTTCCCGGCTTTGCTCGTTCCTTCAGGTGACACTGAGTGATTGAGAGCTAAGTGCCTTGTGCGTGTAGCCTTGCTGCGCGGGTGGCCTTCCCTGATGGCTTGTATCCGCAGCTGCGGGAACAGGCGGAGTACTTCACCATTGGGAGGCATTTCCTGCGGGAACAGCTTGCGTACTGCGCGTAAGGACGTCACGTCTCTGAGCATGGTTGGTCCTGCGGATCCAGTTGGTTTCTGCGCAGACGTCCCTCTTTAAGGTGAGTCTTGCGAGTCCAACTGGGCTCTGCTGGGACCTACCTCTTCACTTCCTGTCCCACATGAACCCAGGAAGATGTTTCCTCCGCGGTCTCATTCTCCCGCTCATATCGCAATAATATTCCAAATAGTATTTTTCCCTATACCAATAATAAAATTTGAATTTTTTAAACAAAACCAAAAAAAAGGAACTTGAATTTTTTAGACAATATAGCTGATTAAATAACTAACCTTTGCCCTCCTGTATGCTGCTAAAGTAGCTAGAGGCTCATTCGATTTTTGTACCTTGCCAGTTTGATAATTCAAATTGATCATCTGGCAACGATTGCAGCCGCCTAATGACTATAAATTCATACATATCAAGACTGCAGCTTTGGAAGTAGAGAATTAACAAAAACAAAAAAAAACAAAAAAACACTCTTTAGGAATATCTATCGACACTGTATAAATTTTTGGATCGGATCGACCGTTTTATATATTTATAAGCGAGTTGGGGACTTTGAGTTGCTCAAAGCAAAAAAATTGTCAACTAAAACCGATAGAAAATACAGGAAAAGCCCAATAACTATTCAAACCAAATCCAACAAAAAATATAGGAATATGGCACAACTATCTAAATCAAATCCAATAAAAAAACATAGGAAATATGCAGCTGTGTAAGGTTCGAACCCATGACCTCCCACTAACATAGATATGAATGAGTAACCACCAAGCCTAAGGAAATAAAATGACTTTGTTAATTTGTGGTATCTAGTTATTACTTTTATTTCAAATCTATATTGAGACAAATACGATCAAAATGATTTTCAAGGATTTATCTTGTTAAGTACCCTTTTCCTTTCATTTAATAATTAGTGTGTCAAATACACTTGTAGGCCTTTTAAGCTTTAGCTATTCTTTTTTTTTATCCATTTGCCACTTTATAGATATATAACATAACCCGAAAATCGACTCATTCGGGAAAAGATGACCCATTTGATAAAGATAGAACTAACCATGAAGTGATTTTTCCCAATCTTAAGACCACTCCAACTGTCTTCAGCGTAGGGCACACCACCAGATATCACAAGATTGGGTTGGCATCTCATTGCATCAACTTCCATAGGCGGTAATCCAACAAATCCTTCTTCTTTAACAACCGTTATTTAACAAACTCAGTTACAGTTTCAACTAGAGGTGGCAATCTTGACCCAAACCCATTCAAATGGGTCAATTTGGGTTGTTTTAAAATTTAAATGGGTTGATTTGGGTCATAGGTTTTAATTAAATGGGTCAAAATGGGTCAATTTGAAATTTCACATTTTTATTTTCGGGTCAAAATGGGTTGAAAATTTAACTGTATGGGTCGATGTGGGTTAGTGTCTTAAGGAAAAGTGGCATGTTCGGGTTGAAACGGGTTTTAGATTGGAACGATATCAGTTTAGGTTTCGGCTCGGTTCAGGTTTCGTGCCGACTCGAGTTTTCGCACTGGACGGGTCGATTTTGGTTTTTGTTTTGTTTTCGTCGACTTTTCTATTTCGGTTAATTTGTCGGTTTTTTTTTTGATAAACGAAGACAATGGCGAAAACATTTTAGTTTTTTTACTTTTTTCGTTTTTTTTTTTTATATTTTGAGTTATGATTTTTTTATTGTTTTTTTGAATTTTTTTTAGGGGTTTTGATCTTAACAAAAACCCTCAAAAAAATATTCCAAAAAAGTAATAAAAAAATCATAACTTAAAATATAAAACAAAAACAAAAAAAAAGTAAAAAAACTAAAACGTTTCATCCGTTGTCCTCGTTCAACAAAAAAAAAAAAAAAACCCGACAAATTAACCGAAACTGAAAAGTCTAACGAAAACGAAACAAATACGTGCTGAAACAAGCTGTTAAGTGCTGAAACGAACTGAAAACTCGCTTAAGCTAGTTGTTAAGTGCTGAAATGAACTGAAAGTCGCTTAAACGAGCCGTTAGGTGCTGAAACGAACTGAAAAATCGCTTAACCAAGCTGTTGAATGCTGAAACGAACTTAAAAATCACAGTTACGTGCTGAAACGAACTTAAAAATCACTTAAACGAGCAGTTACGTGCTGAAACGAACTGAAAAATCGTTTAAACGAGCTGTTACGTGCTGAAACGAACTGAAAAATCGCTTAAACGAGCTGTTACGTGCTGAAACGAACTGAAAAATCGCTTAAACGAGCTGTTACGTGCTGAAACGAACTTAAAAAACGCTTAAACGAGCTGTTACGTGCTGAAACGAACCGAAAAATAGCTTAAACGAGCTGTTACGTGCTGAAACGAACTTAAAAAACGGTTAAACGAGCTGTTAAGTGCTGAAACGAACTGAAAAATCGCTTAAACGAGCTGTTACGTGCTGAAACGAACTGAAAAATCGCTTAAACGAGCTGTTACGTGCTGAAACGAACTGAAAAATCGCTTAAACGAGCTGTTACGTGCTGAAACGAACTAGAAAATCACTTAAACGAGCTTTTCATATTAAAACGAGTTGTAACGTGTTGAAAAGGCGTTGATTCGTTGGTCCCAAAAAACGGACCCGAAACCCGTTTTGATCCGTTCCGGCCTTTACCCATTCTAACCCGAACCTGTTGACCCTAACCCGTTCCGACCCGAATCAAAACAACCCTTTTTTAAGTGACCCGTTTCGACCCTAACTCGTTTCGACCCTTACCCGTTCCGACCCATGACCCGTTTCAACCCAACCCAACCCAACCCAACCCAACCCATTTGCCACCTCTAGTTTCAACCATACATAAAAAGCATATCATTCTAATAACAATAAAGCTTACTTGAGTTTAATCTATGATTCAGGTCAGACACGCTTTTCTCAGATATCAATAAAAGCTGAGCTTCGTTTACAAAGTTTAATTTGGTCTTTATGTCTCTGCATATGCTCGGGTTTTGGCTTCTGTTCAAACGGGTACAAGTTTTGGTACTAGATCTTAATAAATAACAAGGTCGGCCAACCGCGTTACTAAACCAAGTGTCGATTTTGTTATCATAGGCCATAACTTCATATCTGTAAAGCAAAAAACAAACAATTTAAGAAAATTAAATATAAACTGGTAATTTATTAATATAATAGACGATATTATTTCCGAACCTTTGGGCATGTACATTGATTTCCTCTACAGAAGCAAACAAGTTTGATTTAAGTTTGATAAGTAACTTCTCTTTGCACCGAGGAGATTCAACATGAAGTATTCCTGACTTGATGTCAATATTTGTACCAATAAAGTTCATTTCAGGTACCTACAAAATATAAACAAGTTCAATACAAGGAACATAAATAAACAAATTCATTTCTGACCTTTTTCTGTGTAAGAACTTCACCATTTGTGCTTTTGAGAAGCCATCATATAACAATCCTGAATAGAAAATGTAGAAAAATTAGTAATGCAAGACGGATTAATCTAAACTGTATGCATCTTACAACTCTCTACCAGTGCTGCTTAGAGGCCAGCTGTCCACTTTGAATCCTGCACATGATTTTATTGGATAGACGACAATTGATATGAGATGATGTTCTGTTGTTGTCGTCATGTCACCTGCATTGTGATCATGTATATAAGTTATACATAATGCCTCAGCCACAAAAAAATTAAGATTAACTATAGAATGTTTAAGATAGACCTTTAGTGGCAGACTGGATAGATCTGGATCTTAATGTAGTAATAGGTAACGAGACGAAGGAACTTATAATGACTTTTAACCTAGCAGGTGAAATTGAAACAAGTAACCACAATAAAAGATGATTCGGTAATTAACCAATTTTATATCCTGCAAATCCAAGGTTGGTTTCTTTACATCTTTTGAAATCAATTAAGTTCGTATACAAAGAACAAACTTCCTATTTGACTGGATCATTGTTCATGTGAGATGTTTATTATTGTACATTTTGGTTATTTTTTAAGTTGAAGTATTTATATGAAATTACAGGGTAAACTATTCAACTCGGTTGAACTTTCCGGTACATCCCAATTCCCAATTCAACCGGTTGTACCATTTTTGAACCAAATCCGATACGAGTAAAATACCAGTTTTTAAACAGTGAGAAAATGGTTGAAATGCAATATTTATTCATCACTCCTGAAATTTAAAAAAATATGAACAGTGCAAGTCATGTGTAGGTGTACACGTCTAAAAGTTTTTAAAAAAATGAACAAATTAGTTTAATGGTATTTTTGTACATTACATACGCATCTGTATGTAAGAAGTAATATTTTTAAAAACTATGAACCATTGATAAAATAATAAAAAAATTTAGATTTGTATTCTTTTTGTTCTTGCAGTAACATAGTGTTCTGTAACAAACCTCACCCTATATATATGCAGAATGGATAAATCTACATTAAGAAACAATTAAAATCAGATGTATATTTGCATTAAAGACAACATATCCATGCATCTTCAAATGTAGACATATAACCAAACGATACTCTCACAGCTCCAGTTGGTTTTCCATGTAATATATCAAGGTCATCCCAGCAAACATGCCCCGCCTAACAAAACAATAAATAGACAACGGTTTGTTAACGATCCAAATTATTATAAACTCATATATGTTATTAGTATTTTTATTTTTAAATAATGTTCTTGCCTCAATGTTGGATAGAAGCTCTGCATGTGATAAACCAAGATACTTGGCACAAGCACCAGGATTGCAAAAGCATCCTGTCTATAGAATTTCAAATATAACTGTTAAATATTATAGAGCATAATGATTAATCTAGCGATATAGAATTTTTCCTTTTAGAAAAATTTAATAACCATAACAATATACAAACACTCATGTACATTTAAATAATAAATAACCAAGTCATAATAATTACCCGTAGCTGAATTCCAGACAAAGAAGCCAACTTTTCCACTTCACGCGGGCCAACCCAAGAACCATCAGCCCGTTTCAAATTAAAAGAAACCACAGGGCCAAGTCCGCTATGAACCGTCTAAAAAATAATAATAGATTATTATTTATTTGCATTCAACTAGATATTATTTATATTCATTTGTGATTTTACTTACCTTTTAATACTCCAGGCCATAAATTTTGCATACTCCCTGCCCATTTGCATGTTTTAATGCTAAAAGCATATTTCTTGTATATCTTGCAAGTGAGGATGTATGCCTTTAACATATAGACAAGTAATTAGTCAAACTAAATCATAACTACCTGCAGATATTACATTCATAACAATAAGAGTTGTGTACCTTGATATGGATAACATAGTCAACGTGTTAAGGATGTTAAATCCATGTTGAATGGATGCAATATTCAAGAACGATAGTGTTCCATCTTCGAACGATTCTTCAATACTTTCTCTTCTTTTCACAAAGTCAATGTCAGCAATTGATGCAGCCACTGTGCCTGAACATTTTTTTATTGTTAAACCGTAATTTATTTATGCAAAATGCGGACAAAATGAGTGTTTGGTTGCCAATACAAACCTCCACTAAAGTAGCTTTTCTTTAGTAACCTTGCCGCTTCTGTACAGAAATTATAAAAAAAATCAATTATATTATTGTCAAATGTGTAATTTATTTTCAGCATTTACTTACCATTTCGAACAATCAATGCTCCAAGTCCAGTTGGATATCCAAAAAGCTACAACCAAAAAAATAAATAAATATGCACGTCTCCACATTATCTCACTTTCAAACAAAAGGTTGAAAATCTTACCTTGTAAAATGACATAACAACAAAATCTGCCTTATCTTTGGATAAATTTGGAGGGTCCGTACCACATCCTTTTGCAGCATCAAGCAAAACCATCCAGTTTCCTCTGGTTACAAACAAAATCACATATACCGTTAACTATATTCAAAGAATATTTTTATATTACATGGAAGATAAATCTCATACTTGCAATGCTGAGAGCCTTCAAATAATTTCTCTGAATCATCCTTAATTATGTCTATTAAATCAAGATTAAACCTCACTCCTGAAAAATTACACTCTGAAGGGAAAGCAAATAAATTGTATATTTCACCTGCATACACAAAAAATAATAATAATAATAATAATTTTTTAATTTTTTATTTTGATGTAAATGAAGATAAACAAACAAGTGTTACCAGTAGGTTGTTTATCCAAACCCCTAGTTTCACTTCTCGTCTGAATAGGATGTTGTAAAACCTTTATAGATGACTCTGCAGCTTCCTTAAAGTCTATTGCTAACGCCGCAGCGCCTTTATTAAGAGCGTATCTTTACAAATTAAGGTCATTAACATATTCAAAAGATAATATCAGAAAGTTTATAAAACATAAACACAATATGATGTAATGATGACAGGATACTCTCTAATGCCAAGAACACTGTTGTGATTCTCAAGTGTATACATAAACGTGCTCTGATTACTCCAAGGAAAAGCCTCGCCAACAAGTTTAAGAGCTGCGGTTGCTCCAGAAGTGAATATGCATTTATATTCCTTTGGAGACGTGTTACACAGTTTCAGAACCTATAGATATAATAATACAAACATAATGTTGATAAAATAAAAACAAATGAGAACTCTTAAGAACAGTTAATATAACTCCTTAACTACCGATTAGCAGACCTCTTAAGGTAAACAAACTAGATATATGTGTGTGCGTAACTAGATATATGCATATGTGTACGCGCACGGGCGCAGATAACAAGTTACCTGATGGCGAGCATCTTCTACAATGTCCGAGGTGGCCAAGCTAGAACTGCTTTGACTATCTAATATTCGCAGATTAAGGTATCAACAGAATCTTTATGTTTCAAATAATAACATTAATCCAAGAGCTAATAAACAAATATAATGAATACCGTGCTTGCTTTGGTGGATTCGTAAAATACAACACTCAGATAATCTGAGAGTCTCGAAACACTTTCAGATCGAAATAATTCATGGTTTTCCCAAATTTCCAATCGGATAAAACTTAAAAACTTAACAAGAACTTCGTATGAATTTTGTGTGAATTTCGAGAGCCAGAAAAACGAGAGACATGGCCAAATGATCAAAAACGAGTGAAATCCCAATTGCTTCGAAGTTGCGCCTAATTTTTGTGAAAGAATTTCACATGAGACAAAGCCGAAATCATAATAAACTCAAACAAGCGTGCACCCCGCACCTCGTGGCTTGTTTGATGAATACTATGATTCACATTGGTCAACAAGTCAATCCAATTACCCTAAAAAGGATACGGGGATTTCCGTAAACCGTGGAGGTAAGATCTTTAAATATGGCTTCCATCTGTAACTCAGAATATAAAGTTGCACCAGCATGATCCAAATACACACTCCCTACATACAATACAAACACCTTAATTAACTAACTAAATAAATAATTTCAAATTATAAACTATTATACTCTGTAAACACATAATACATAGATCAATTAAATCTTAAAACACTTCATAAATGTCCGTACCGTCAAGTCTTTTGAACTCAGTAGCTCGAATATCATCAATGTTCTTGTGGGCATCTGGGTAACCGTAAGATTCACCGAATTCCTTCAGGAATTGGTGTTTGGCGGTGCACACCAGGTGTTCGATCTTTTGCTTCAAAGAACAAACTCAATTTGTGTACGACTATACGAGTGAAACTCAAAGGGACCCACTTGTAAAATAATCTAGAGATGCAGATGAACTCAACACCGACCCGACATGTGAACAATAACAAAATCGTTAACCGAATCAAAAGAAACCGATAAAACCGAACTGAATTAACCGAAAGTCTTTTATAGGTTATTTTTTGTATCATGTGTTACATGAATCATTCATATTTTCATATATTTTCTAGCTTTTAATTAAGTAGTTACTCGGAACCATATTTGTATCCTTTGTTAACCGAACCAAACAGAACCATTGATATTTTTATATATTTTTAGCTTTTATAACTTTATATTTTATGTTGTATACCAAAATTTTATGTATTTATACCTCTATTTCATATATTTATATCTCTATTTCACGCATTCATACTTTCATTTTATGTATTTCTACATTCATTTCGTATATTTATGCATTCATTACATTTATTTATAAAAAAAATATTTTAGCCTAAATTTGATTTTGGTTATTAAACTGAACCAAATAATCAAGATGAAAACAATGTAATGGATGCATGCATTACATCCATTACAGTGTTTTCGCTTTGGAGCTACTTTTGGAAGAAATCAAGGTGAATTTGTTTGGTTGGATTAAGTCTAGATCAGCACACAATGATTTGGATTGGCGAGTTTGAAGGGAATCGCCTCTTTTTTGTTTAATCACTTAGTTGGGTATGTGGTTTTATGCAGGCCCGGCCCATGGGCCAGCTAACTCAGGCTATTGCCTTGGGCCTCCAACTTTATTAGGCCTTCAAATATTTTTTAAGTATTTAAATATACATACAGAAACAAATATAAAAACCAATATATGGTATGTTATATAATGTAATTTCTTGTCCCAGCTGATAACCCATGCTTTCTTCCTCAACTATCCCCCATCTATGTTCGATCCTCCTTGGTTACATTTATCTAGTTGTAGTAGTTTTTTAAGATTACTTTTTATTCACCTTGTTTTAAGCTTTTCCCCCCAAGAATATGTATACCTTGTTTTAAGTTTTTCTTTCCCGAGAATATGTATACCTTGAATTTGCATTATACACAAATCACATTCATTTCTAAAGATCTTAAAATAAAAGTTTTAATTTTATAATTCATCTACAAATAAGTGTATGTTATATACGAACATGAAAATAGCTTGGTACATTCTTAAAATAAAAATTATATAATATCATCTCTTCATGACTCATTGTGGGGCCCAAGTTTACCTTTGCTTTAGGTCACCAAAATGGTTGGGCCGGCCCTGGTTTTATGGGTTTGTTTTTTTCATTTTGCTTTTGTAATTCCTAGTTCAGCTGTCATCCGGCTTTTAAACTGGAGGTTCATTGTTCGTTTTATATCTAAGTTGAATTGCCTTTCAAATAATAAAAAATACCGTTTGGTTAACTTGGTGTAGGCTAATAACTGAACCAAACCGAATCATACACACCCTACACAAAATTATAAGTTTAGATAAATAATCGAAGTTTTATATAATTTACTATAAAACGATTACAATAAAGTGGCAGGCAAACGGGCAACAAGCTGCGCCGCAAATCAAGTAATCATACATGATTGCGTGCAACATACATACTTATTTGTTCAAGCTATACCCAAAATGTTTTACTTAACCTCAATTTTTTTATCATTGATAAAACAATCTACTATACTAATTCACTTGTTTTCGTTGCTTATATTTTATACATTCTTGGATTGTAAATTTATATAAATAGTAAGGAAAGTATTTAAAAACCTTAAGAAATGTTTTTGATAAATTAACGGATATGCCTGATACACGATGAATGTTGAATCAAGTATGAGACACGATTTTATAATCGGATATTGAAAGTTAGTTAGGCTTAGGAGTTAGGACTTGGGACTTAGGGGGTGTTTGGGATTCCTTATTTTACCTCCTTATAACTTATTTAAGGCATAAGGTATAAGTTACAATGTTGTAACTTATACCTTATACACTTACAAAACCTAACTTTCCCAAACACCTTATAACTTATAACCCATAAATTATAAGGTATAAGGAGCAAAAATAAGGAATCCCAAACAGCCCCTAGGAGCACTGATAAGTAATTTGTCTTGTGGGCCACCGATATGGATATGATATTACCCAGCCCTTACATACTGGGCAACAAAAATGAATATGATTCAATGTCTGGGCCACTGATACAGTAGCTTAGGACCTTTTGTCTGGGCTTTAGTAATAACTATAACCGGGCTTTTTCATATATCCATTTATTACAATAGTTTTTGTCTTCCTGATTTGTTTGTCATGTAATCGTATTTCTAAATAACAATTTAATAATATATTATTGTTTTCACACACGTCTTTCATGGCTATGTTATTTATAACTAGCCAGGTGTCCGCGCAATGCAACGGTGGATGCCTAAACGCAACCGGTGTTAGTATATTTGTAAACTCGCAACGATATGTGTGTAACTCGACGGTGGTATGCATTTAACGTGGCATCGGACGCGTAGCCAGTGCTAGTAGGCACGCCACACAATGCCTAGACGCAAGTAAATCGATATGTATAAACATTTTCATCTGCGTAACTGATGCTTGGGTAATTGGTGGCGAGAATCAAGAAACAAATATGAAAATGTAAAGTAATTTTAAATAACGTAATTTTTAACCAATCCGTTTTGACGGACTTGTTCCAACCCAAAAATGATTTAACCCGAAACCCGTTTTGACATGGCCTCTTTCAATCTAAACCCATCCCGACAAGAACTAAATTAACCTTTTTTTTGTATTAAACTTGTTCCAACCATAACCCGTTCTGACACCATTAGCCGAACTTGTCCAACCCATTGCCGATAATAACTGGTATTCACGTAACATGTTAGTTTTTTTTAAATTAATAAACTGTAACAATATCATACTCGAATTAAAGAGAATAAAATGCTCTTTTTTATGGTGTATTTTTTTAGAAAAAATACTAACGTGTGAAAAAGTTATGGCCGTTAAAAAGTCATGGGGGTAGTTGGTTTATAAAGGGGGGAAATGTGTAACTATTTAATATATTAACTAAAATTGATTGAAGTTGAAGGATTATTAGTGTAAATTATTCTTGAATGAGAAAAGACTATATTACCCCCTTACATTTTTAAAATTCTATGCATTGTTACTTGTATAATATGCAACAAAAATGGTACCTCTTAAAATTTAAGAGGTCATCTATACTATATATAATACATCAAACAAGGGTAAATTAAGACACCCATTTTTAAGTAATTTACAACACTTAAAGCATGAGGTACATGTGTTAGTAAGGGTAAATATGTCTTTTAAACACAATTTATTCAACTTACAGGTTTGGTCCCTCATCTTTAACCATATTATGTTTTTAATTTAACTTGTAAACTAACTTCCCACCCATGATTTTTAAACGACTATAGCCTTTTCATACGCTAATATTTTTATAAACAAATTGCACCATAAAAACGAGCATTTTATTCTCTTTAATTTGGATATAATATTGTTGTAATTTTTTTTCATTTTAAATAAATTAATATGTTACGTATGGGTGTTCAGTGTCGGTTTTTATGGTTTTTAAGTTAAACTTGTGAGTCCAACCATTAATACTGATTTTTTGTCGTCCAAAACCAAACTCAACCATTGAAAGTTGAAACCGAATCGTTACTAACGGCCTAGTTCTGGTTTGGTTTCACAGTTTAAACTTTAATAATAAATTTGTTTAAAATAATTAATAATGTAAATGTACCGTCAATGTTAACTAAAAACCAACATAATCTGATACTTGAGATGATCATAAATAAAAAATGATAATTTTAGCCACATAAATGGTAAATATTAATGGAAGATTTAGGACGTGAAATAATAACAAATATTACAAAAGGAATCATGCTGCAATTAGGTTAATTTACAGTATTTTCTGGTTTCATATGGCCGGTTGCCGATATAAACCGCGAATCAACCGTTCACTACATTTTGAAAATTTTGAAACTGACCAACAAACCGAAAGTAAAAAAGAAAAAGAAAAAAGAAGTCAAACCAATGACCGGTTTAAACGATTTCAAGGTTTTAATCGAACCATAAACACTTATATTTGTACGTGATTAACAGGTTCAAACACCCGCTGCATCGCGCGCGCACCCATCTAGTAGTATAGATATAGATATAGATATTTCTTTACTTAATATAAAATTACCTCACATAACCATCAACAATAATAAAATACTTTCAAATAATCCGCTTAGCGTTTGTAACTAGTGACGGAATTAGAAAATTTGAATAGCAAGACACAAGTCACTAAAGATGACAACGTGAGCGAGTTAAATTACTCGTTAACGTGAGTCAAATGAATCTCCATTCATCATAATCATATCGGACCAGGAAGTCTACACAGATTGTGTCTTGAACCACCTGCACTTGCGTTGGCTAGTTATGACGTCAAGGGATTAAACTGACAAACTAGATTTGTGGTTGAATCCGGTTTTAATTTTTATTTTCTTTCAAAATGTCACTTACTGATCTGTATTAGACTTATATATTCTTTATTTTAGTATACATATTTCGTTAACATCACAAATCCAAAAATAATAATAATAATAATAAAATAATTTTGTATTTTGTTTTAAATTTGTTTATATATAATATATAACTATTTTACAATTATCTATAACATACGGTTTTAAAACCAGTACGGAAATCTTTGGGATAAGTGTAGGCCCATGTTTGTGACATTTTATCGAATAATCATTATAGATTCCGAAATACAAGATGTGCCAAATATAAACAATCAAAAAACACATGTATCTAAGTTTTGGTCGTGATTCATGAACCATTTCCTTCTAAGCACAAATTTTTGGAAATTAAATAATAGTTGTGATGTTGCTTCCACCAATGAATATAGTTTTCCAACTACTGCCGCCACCCAATCAACTTTGCAACCAAAAACATAATCTATTTTTAAAATTAAAATATATCAGAAAAGTTTAAAATAAAATAAATAAATAAAAGAAAAAGATAAAAAGAATTCCCGACGGTCGTTAAAAGGTACACGTCGTGAACTTGAAAGACGTAACTACGACATCAATTTTAATCATATCAATTATCCAAAGATCTTAACGAATCATCCTGATGTATACACCCTCGGCGGTGGCTTATACACTTTTCACATATTGCTTTTTATATTTATATATAAAACCAATACTTTTATTAATTAACTTCAAAAATATGAAAGTTGCGTAAAGCCGTAAAGGCGTAGCGTATTTCTAACTACATCGATGTAGATACGTAGGTACACACGGTATCTATATTGTTGGTTCAGTTTATAGACTTATACCAATTACTGATTGTTAGTTTTACCCGACGTCTAGTAGAGATGGGTGTAAACTCTCGTCTTTCGACTATCATTTCTCTCCTAGGGGAGATTTCTAACCCCTCCATATATACTTTTTAAAGTTTGTATTTAGTATTATAGAAGTATACAAGACTTTTCTTGTATACGGGTACTAATTTGATAATTTAACACTGAGTTATTTTACATTACCTTTTTGGTTCTCGAAACTCGAATACTATCATAACAAAACTACAAAATAGACGGTGTCACTCATTGTTTTCGGAGTAAAATGAATGGTTGCAAAAGACAACTGCAATTTATTAATCAGCAATTCATCACGTCTGATCCTTAATCTTAATGTTCAAACAATATACCGTGCTTCATTCAAAAATGGATTATCAAGATAGCGTCTACTAACAACAAAAATGGATTATCAAGATAGTGTCTAGTAACAACAAAATGGCAATAATGTGAAGTGTTTAAAATCGCTAGATTAGTGTTGGTACTTGGTGAAAATTTGAAAATGTTGTCCAATTGGCATGCTGTTGAGTTACTTTCATTGAGGGTCATTTTTAGCCTGTTAAAACCAATACGTGTGGGGTGTTTGTGAAGCCGCTACACTTTATATGGGGATTATTTTCTCTAGAAGTAGCATTCATTTTAAGTTAGTAATAACTTGTGGGGCTGACTTTTTTCTTTTAATCTCAAATGTGGTAGTAGCATGTAGTATTGGTGAATAAATATTTTTATTATAGGTGTGTAAGTGATGATTGAATGGAAGAAAGAGTCTTAGTCGAAAACTTTTAATTCTATAATCTATATAGTATTGGCAAATAAGGATTTAGGTGCGTTAGGTTTTTACTTTTTACGTAAAAGTTTGTGATAATATGGAAAATGTAAAACTATTTGTGAGATGAATTCATTGCTTAGGAATTGGGATAATTGTGTAGCCTTTTCAGTTATTGTAGATGTTTGACATAACTTATATTTTTTGTGGTGTCTAAGGTTGTGCGTTTTGGTTTAACTAACAAAGCCTAGTTAAAGTGTCACGCGTCATTGTCACGTACATAGTAGGGTGGTGCCCCGGGCTTTGACGCCTGGCTTGTTTTCCTCGGCGTGGTGTCACACACGTCATAATACCCATGTGACATGGATGATGCCTTTCTAGTGACGCCACAACAGTCTAATAGTCTTAACGCTATAAGTCCAATATACCAATGGTATTCTTGAAATGTTAAAGTAGAAAAGTGGCACACATAGTATGCTAAGTAACGAACTGAACCGATGTCGACCGAGATCTGATTACGTCCCCGCCCCATCTCACAAATTAGTTGTCACTAGTCATCTATCTGTTAAAAGATTTTTAGTAATGACATTCGATAAAAGTAAATTCATTAAACAAACAATTATCTACTTTTTACATTAGTTGTGAATAAGGAGTTATATATACTTATATGAATAACGTAAGTGCCATCTTAACAAAGGAGCTTTCACATTTTACGATAAAAACATAAGCTATGGCGGGTGAAATGTAAAATGTGACGATGATGTGAGGTGAAGATAGACGAGTGCTTATATACTTAACCATATACATCATTATGTTTTACTCGTGTCATATAAACACGCATAGTAAGTTATAATACATGTAGTATATGATATATTAGTTAGTTAATTATGGATGTAGTATGGGTAACTACCCTGAATACAAACACATTTTCTTGTAAAACTCACACTTTCTTGCAAAACTCACGTACTTAACAAATTTTCAGACAATAAAATCATCAATATGATAAATTTGAACGGAACAGAAAATTTTATTTTAAACAACATGAATTTCAAATTATTTTAAAAAACAGTTAGGATATAAAAAATATAACTCATGTAAACATGAGCAAAAGTATCGGTTTCAAGTTGTTTTATAAATGAATTTTACAATTTTGTTAGAATTCGACGTGTCGAGAAATTTTAATGTATGAGAAATTGTTTAGAGGCTTTTATGAGTAGATTATTGAGAGGCTTTTAATTATGATATTTATGAAGTATTAATTATTTAATGCAAAACTTAATGTAAGTCTTTGTGGGAAAAAAATATAATATAATACAAAAATAAATTAAGCTCAGCCTCATTTTAAACAAATTGATAATAATAATAATAATAATAATAATAATAATAATAGTACATAATTTACTAGCTAGGTTGAAACTTAAAAGAGAGTTCATATTTTAGTCAAGTTTATAACCGTTTAAACAATTGAACACGATTTTAATGATTATGTTTCCACTTTGGTAGTTTGATGAGTTTGTGACTAAAATAGATGTTAATCATATTCGGATATAAATGGATTAAAATTTCTGTTCTCTTGTTTGCCATTGATCACCACCATTAGCAAATTACTAATTGGCCCATGCTAAGCATGGAAAACGACATGGCATGATGATTGCAATTTGCAAGCGTAATTCTCAATACCAAGAATGTTGCGAATTTATTTAATAATACCTAGGAATGTTAATGACTAACCTTGGACGTAAAACATGTGTGTGTGTGGGGTGGGGTGGGGTGGGTAGGGGGGGGGAGGTTGCAAATAGCTTTGTCTCTTATGTTATAGTCGAATTCGTATCAATACCCATCGGTAAAAAGGTCATTGCATGTGTAAAAACCCTCATTTCTACATGTACTCTTCTCGTTCCATCTTAGCAGACGGTGTTTATAACATCAGTTCCTATTCTGAAACGGAAGCTCATATATTTATTTAGGTTATATGTGTGGAAACTTTTTAGAGAGTCATCCATCTTGAAATTATCTTCACTTGTATACCCGTAAGTGTAGAGTTCTCACCTCATGCCTCATGTGTCATGTATACTTGAACTTAGGGATCTGATGTAAGACCAATAGTTGGTACTTGTTAATATCAGTTATTACGTAGCGGGAAACATTTGATTATTTTAAAACATTAATAAATATTGATTAAGAAACTACCTTAATTTAGTAATGATGCCACTCCTTTCAGTCAGCCTAGACTGTCGTTATTATTACTACTACTAAAATATCATTACTTATAACATAAAATATACTGAGTTAGATGGATTAAAATGGTAAAAATTGGAAACCTCAAAATCTGTAGCGACACGCGGGGACACAAGTAGCAATTTCAGATAAACACGGACAGAAACCGTAATATCATCCCAAATAAACTCTGAACTATACATTTCTAGTTTACTATGAAGTGGCTTTTCCTTTTATCAAATATAGCATACATAAAAGTTGACTTATAATAGTGTATTAGCAAGGAACATTGCAAGTTAGTGGATTTGCTTTGAAAAAAAAATGCATGATGGATTATAACTGAAACTGGTTAAGTCAACCCAGGTGGTTAACCCATCAAGCATATTAAGAAGAAAAGTGGACATCCCCACCCCACCCCACCCCACCCCACCCCACCTCCCAAAACCTTTTCAGCACCACATCCTAATTATAAACAGATTAGTCATTGCCTATTATTTTGACTACCCACTCTTACTTAACTCGCAAGTTCTAAATCAATTCATATTTTACTCCAACAAAGTTCACACCACTATTGAATAAAGAAACAAAAGAATATACTTGTAAAAGTTTTGAGATTAAAGCTCCAGGAAATCAGACTAAAAAAGCACCAAAATACACTTAAAAACTGATGTGAAGAAAGAAGTTATAAATAAAGATCGCCGGCCACACGGCATTGAACTCCCTTGAGAGTTTTTCATGGGCTTGCTCAATAAAATAAATAAATAAAGATCGTTAATCGGTCTTTGTAAAGTAGAGAAAATCGACTGAAATTGATGAGTTCAAACACATCAAATACATTCTTTGGAATATCTTTGCCTATAGTACTATTTAAACGACAACCTGTGCTATATCATAAATTAGATAACTTTCAGCGACAGATTTAAAACTCATAACCTAGGATTAATATAACGTTTGACCAAATTGGAAATATGCAATATGGAACATATAAACAAAAGATTAGGGTTCAAGAGTTTCTTTTTCTTATTTCAAAATAATGAAATGGTCATAATATATAAGCAACTTATCACACGTTGTGTATTTTCTTCATGAAAATAAATTTCTTGTTCTGTTTTTAATTTCCACTTGCCTTAAAATATATACTTAGTTCTAGGTTAGAGTTAAAACTTTAGGACGTACGTTTTATTAATATTTGTACGGTCGTGTCTGAAGCAAAATGTCACAAAATAGTAATCAGGTTTCAAAATTGATTCAACTAGGTCACTCATATAGCTTTTGCCCAAATTGGGTGACGAACACTTCAAATCGAGTCTCATTGGATTTTTTATACATCAAGAAAGCAATAGAGAAGACGCGAGGGTCGGGATTTGAAATATATTTTATTATATTTAAAAATTAGAAAATAATGATTATTATATTAATAATAAAAATAAAAACTCGTGTCACCACTCCACATCAACATTAAAAAATACAAACAAAGAAAGAAGATAGATAGATTTCCTTATTGAGGAAAAAAAGCTAAAAAACATGTAATAACCCATAATCTAAATAAAGTATGAAAGTTGAGTGATTTAATTGAAACACTTTTTAAATTTGAGCGACTTAATTGGAATACTATTAAAACTTAGTTACTATTCTACAAAGTTGTATTGGTTTGTTACAAACAAATCTGATCTATACTCTAAATAATTGCATACAAAAAAAATCATAGGTGTCGCTCTATGGTCACTAGGGATGAGCGTTTTGTCTCAAATATTCGTACTCGTACCTGTACCCGTACACATACATGTACCCGTACCGATTTAGCTTATTCGGTACGGGTATTGGTACTCATTTTTGTTGAATTTTGGTACATGTACAATCGGGTATAGGTACGAGTACATTTGGTATTTTGTACCAGTTTGGAGTATATAAAGGTTTAATTGTGATTCTTCATATTTTATATATAAAAATAAATTATCCAACCATGTTATTATTGAACAAGTACAAATGTTTCTTCAAAATTTAAATAATATAACATCCAAGACTCGAACCAACAAACAAATCACTTAAAGTCGGCGACTGAATTAGGGTTCTTCAATACTTTCTTATCATTAAATCGACATCCAATTTGGTACCCGTCACGTACCTGTGAAACTACTGATACCCGGACTAATTCGGGTTGTTTGTTACTCGTACCGTCATTGTTTTCAAGATCGTCGAAGATTTGGATATAAAAGGCAAAGTGGTACAAAAACGGGTAGTGTACCGAACGTACCAATACCCGTACTCGTACCATATCGAAAAATTTGGTATGAGTATTGGTACGTGTTTTTATTGCTTTTTGGTACGAGTACAATCAGATACTGGTACGGGTACGAATACATATACTGTCCCACGCTCATCCCTAATGGTCACTCCAATCGTGCCGCTACCAGAGTACCTCTTTCTAAATGGCAAAATTCTATGCGTTTGACCCGTTTAAGTTTAAAAATAAGCGGGTCCCGAGTCTCATCAAATCTGGATAATCCTTAAATGAGTTATAACATCTCATTTATTTGTAAAACTCTTTCAACATCTAACAATAATTTTTGCCAATCATGGGTCTCACCAAACCTAGATAGCATTAAACGGGTTATAACATCTCATTTAAGTTAAAAAAAAATAAGCTGATCATGGGTCTCACCAAACCCGGATATCCCTTAAACAAGCTTCTTATTTATTTGTTAAACCTTTTCAACATCAAACAATTATTTTTCTCGGGTCATGGGTGTTATCAAACCCAGATAACCCTTAAACGGGTTATAACATCTCATTTATTTGTGAAACTCTTTCATCATCAAACCCTAAGTATATTATTAACTTCATTACAAAAATTATAAATATTAATATTATAAACGAATAATGTAAAACAACTAACGAATACAGGGAATAAAAACTAGTTTATGTATACACACAATAATAACATCACTACCATTTTAAATGTAAAACTGAAAAAAACCAAAAAAAGGGACGCATAATGATTTTACTGAGAAAAGAAAATGGTAAATGTTCCAAATTGAGTTGACAAAGTTGTACCAACGGGGGGCTCCATGCCTGAATGTCATCTTTTCACGTTCGATAATTTCTTACTTACTAATTTTGATTTATGAAAACATAAATAATGACATAACTAATTACGTAAGAAAGAATATTCCCACAAACAAAAACTAAAAATAAAAAAGTATACTATTTGTGTCGAGTTTTGAGAAGAGGTTTTCTCCGGATGATTCAATCACAATCATGCTAGCGTCCTTAAACAATAACTTTAATTAAATCTAGATTTACCATAATCTTATCATTTAATGAGATATCTTCTCCAATTTTAACACATCAAAATTAGCTATAAATAACATCCGCGGGTCACCCAGGTTACTCATGAGAGTCACCCACGGGCCATTTTATAATACCCGCGGATCATCCATATTATCCGCGAGAACTACATATCAAAGACGGAAGTTCAAAATACCCCTCCAGAGAATCCGCAGATGCGGAAGCTTTCCTCATATGGAAGGATAAACCGATAACTTCACTTGTATAAAAGAAAGACAGTTACAACTAACTTATTGTAGAAGATTAGTGGAAATATTCCCTGATAGCGACATTTACCTCCATATGGAGAACACATGATAACATAGCCAATCAGGAGAAGCTAGCTGGACATTCTATTACGCCCATGCACATGGCTAGCTGTCAAAAGCAGCCACGTGTCCATTCAGGTAGAAGGAAGCATCTTTCAGATAGTGACAACTCCACCAATCATATTCACACTTTCCATATTACATCAATCACTTTGTACTTTCTCTCTCGATAAGAATGATACTTATTTTCACGCCAGATGATGGTTACGGGAAGACCCCATCTCGTCCTTCCAATAAAGAGCTCACAGTGGTTTTATTTTGAAGGTTGTTCACCTGGATCTAGTTTGGTTCTCAACTCATTTTGACCTAGTTTCATTTGTCAGCCCTTAACCGGGGAAATCTAGATCCGACCATTACTGGTTCGGATATGTGTTTCTTCAAGTTTAGTTCTTACAAATACCAAATAACTGAAAAATTTTACTATTAAAAAAACAACCCATCTAAATTTCTCTCTAAAGTGGATGTAGATGTAGCTCATCACATCAACCTTTTTGTTTTAAATGATATTAATTTGGTGGCAACCATGTATCTATCAAGGGTCATAACATTTACTAACCTTTTTTTTACATAAGTTTGATCCTTAAATAGTGGTTTTCTCTCTCTTTTAATGGTATACACTTGTTGGATTTGAACATAGGACCAATGTTGCAAAACTCGGCCTAGGTGGCAGTTAATTTGACCACAAGTGCCTCGATTGGATAATCGGAGGCTCTAGACGTTAATTGATAACAATCGGATAAAACCGGTCTAAATTTCCCAGCTCGGTGACGGTCAAAATCGGTCCTTGTAGGATAAATTCGGTCTAAATCGCCTAACTCGGCGTCGGTCGAAATAGGTCCTTATCAGTTAAAATCAGTCATAGTCAGATAAAATCGGTCCAAACGTCCAACTCAGCCCAAATCGTCCAACTTGGCCAAATATGATAGAAGTTTTTTTAGTGAAATCCAGTCCAACGGATAAGCCAAATACACTTTTTGACCTAGATGACTAGACTAAAAGCTTTTAAGTGCTTGATGTGTTATGTTAAATGTTTGAATTTTGAACTATATTCAAACATGATATTTCTAATATCACGAAAATTTCGAGTTAATAATATTAAGTTTTCCAAAGATAAGGGATCAATTCTGCCAATTTCCAAACCCCAAGGGTTAAAATGAAAATTCTGATTCTTTGGCCTATCGCGATACGCGACGGCCTTAGAATCAAGGTCATCGCGTATCGCGATGACTCATCTGACAAATTGTGACACGTGTGCCACGTGGCAACCGGTGGCATTATGTGTTGCCACGTGTCACCAAGTGGCAGACGGATTGCCACGTGTCGCAATGTGTCGTCACGTGGCAGGTCTACGTGGTGATTCAGCTGGCCTACGTCGCGATACGCGACGGGCTAGCCAAGGAAGCCATCGCGTATCGTGATGGGCTTCTAGAAATTGCCTATAAATAGCGGCTAAGGGGGTGAACCATTCCACATCCCAAACTAGCTCTCCTCTCACTAAAACATCTCTCTAGACTTGTATATCATACCTCGAAGTTCGTGCCAAACCTCGATCGTTACCTCATTTTCCGTGCCCTCATTCCTTAATATTCGTGCCACATTCCAACGACGTTCCAACAACAAAGGTGGTTCCATCTCGACGTCCCGACGATTGCTTCGTAAAGCGTGCCGACGTGAGAAGGAGTGATGGTATCTCGATAAGCGTGCCGAAGGAAGGAGTGTTGAAAAAGAGAAAGAGACATCGAAGTGCTGCTCGATTGTCTAGGAATCAAAGAAAGGTAGGCATAATGCCTGAATAAAATATTAATAAAATATTATAAAAAGGCTTAATACCCTAAGTCGATGTTATACTCGATACCTCGATAAAATAAAAGAATATATAACAAAGAAAAGAAAGAAAAGAAAGTAATATAAGTATTCATATATATATATGATTATATATGATTGTATATGATTCTTTGTTATAAATATTATTTAAGTAATAATGAAGTATTCTTAAATAATAAAGAAAAGAAAGAAATACGTTTCCTAGAGAAAAAAAAACTTAGGGTTTTATATAAATAAACTAAAGGTTTATAATATTACGTTTTAACTAAAAGTTTTAAAGTAAAAGAAATTTTGAACTAAAGGTTCATCGAGGTAAAGATTATAAAATAAGACTAAAGGTGTTAAGCCGGATTTTATATCCGATTAACAAAAGGTTATACTCGTACTATAGGTGCGAGATAGCAAGGGAAAGACCCTTGAACGGTGTTTGAAGCCGATCCAAATTGAAAAGATGAATACGCCCCAAACTTTTAAGCTTGTTTTTAAACGAGTCAAACATGTTATGTGAAAAGGGTTACATGAGACTACGTGTCTCTAAAACATTTATAAACAAGAGTAAAAGCATATCCCTCAGGCTGTCTTGTACGTTTGTCTGGATCCTTACATATGTGATAATACATGGTGTGCGCATCGCACCACACCTGGTCGTAGTACGCTTTCCTGCGGGGAGCACGACCTTGTGTATACGAACGGTACTTAACTAATTTGAACGCTGCGGTGTTTGCTGGGGTACTTAGGTAGAGACTTGAGTTTGTAAATTGTATTATAACTTTATTATTCCTAAGCCAAGATGGGCTGAGGCTTGCGTAACCCTCGAGGGGTAATAAAGTAAAAGAAAATATTTTAGCGTCAACATATTCACCAGCATTCGTTGTTGACGTATTTTATAATATTTTGCAGGTAATCAGGATTAAGGCTTGAAGAACGAAGTGCTCAAAGAATCCGATGGCTCGGATGTTTTGTTAAACTTAATTATTAATTAAATAGTGGTTTTATAAAACTATAAATAAGTAAACTTATATGAGACATTCGTCTCATCTTTTGTGATGCAAATATTTATAACTTTAATCCATATGTTTTATAAAGTCTTCCGCATTAACCCGCAACTCTGATTTATTTACAATTATGGTACCAACTGTTGGTCGCACTCCTAGGCCTAAGATGGGGGTGTGACAGGTTGGTATTTGAGTTATCGATCTTAGCGAATTAGGTATTACAAGATAATACCTTAGATTCGATCCAAGCATAGGAAAAATATTTTCTATTACTTGTTTACTTGAATAGGGATAAGATAGGTTGGTAACCTTTTCTTTCCCTCCTCATTCTAAATCACCAACTTAGATGTCTTTCAAATAATTAATGGAGAGTTATGACCGTGAAGCAAAAAGAGACGGAATCTACTACTCATTTCCAAAAGACAACATGAGTGAGGACTATTATGAGGCATTCTTCAATCTCGACGTAGAACACGATCTAATCTAACCATTTCAATATCCCGGTACAGAACAAAGTCCAATTAGCCTTCCCGATGACACTCCAAATCAAGTGTATCAAGCACCCAGACACTCGAGCTACCACCCATCAAGCTTACCCATGTACCAACCATCCGAATTTCCAACGTATCACCCTTCCAAGGTTCCCATATATCAACCACCTGAAGTTCCGCCGTACTATCCATTTGGTGATCCGACTTACCTACCACCGAATCCTCACCCTTCATACACCTTTCTTTCCAATCGACCAATCAAGGAAGAACCAAGATCTCCCTCATCATTGGATGCAATGCCACTCCATTCAACGAAGATGGCATACCGGAACCTCTACCATGGATTCTGTCGACTCCCATCCCAATAAACAAGGACCATCCCGCAAACCTAAAATGAGGGTGATGATGCCGTACGAGAACTTTTTCATGCCCACAATATCAAAAGAGACTGCCTAATTAATGGATGAAGAGGACCCAGAGGAAGAGGACCCGGAAGAAGAAGAAGCGGAAAAAGATCCGGATGAGGAATACCCCGACAATCCTAATGAAGTGACAACGCAAATGGAAGAGCCATTCTCTCACCAAAACCCAAGTTATGGTTCTGTTGATCCCTACATGCAATTTCTCCAAGAATTCAAAGGCAAAGCGTCATCAAGCTTCCCACCGTATCAAGGCAAGATCCCATCAATTGAAGACCAAGCGAATGAAGTCCGGGAGCAGAACGAGGCTGCCGAAGCCTTCTTCAACTATTCCTCCGATGTGACCACATCTCCGTATCCAAACCCGAAGAATCATTATAACGTGGTGATTATGGGTTACCGTGACTCATCTCCAAGATATGGATACCCGAATAAGTCCCACAATCACAAGAGGAGCACCTGGACCGGGCCTTGCATGAGACAGATGATCTTAGGAAGAAAATTACCGTGGATGAGAAGAAAAAGAAGAAGATAAGAGACAAGCTTCTTCGAAAATATAATAAGTTGACCAAGGTTGTGAGAAAGTTTATGAAGGATTGATGTAATGGTGAAGAAGAGGCGTCTTCAAGAAAAGTTTATATGTTAAATTAGCATGTGTGTTATGTGATGTAATAAAAATAAGGATAGGTTTTATATATATCAAGTAAACGATATATATATATATATATATGTGTGTGTGTGTGTATGATGTAAATAAAATATATATATGTATATGTAATATAAATAAATATATGTTTTAAGAAAAGAAAATTTGTTAAATTTCAGATAAAAAGAAAAGTTGAAAAAGTAAAGATAAAAATGTCTCAACAAAGCAACAACTTTGAGGCTTCCAAGAAAGAAGCCGATAAACGAAAAGAAAAGGGGAAAGACCCCGAAAATGAAAGAGAGGAACCAATCCCCGATAAATATATGAATCAAATACAAAGAATGATTAAAGAAGCAGTTAGGGAAGAATCTATGGCAAGATCTCATTCTAAACACTCTAAACATTCCCAATCAATTGAACTCTCTTATAAATCTGTTAACCCTTCTCAAAAATCCGTTAAGTCCCGTCATAAACCATCCCATGTTAAGGAGAGTGTTCATGAGTCGAATGTTGATGGAGGTATTAGACAAGAATTTAAGAAACTTATGATAAGTGGTTGTTCGTTCAAAGACTTCAAATATTATGGACCAAAAGAGTTTCATGGTGACAAAGGGGCCATAAAAACCGTAAGATGGCTTGAAGAAATGGAGTCGATTGTGATAATATTCAAATGTTTTAATCAAGAGAAAATTCAATATTCTGCCCTTATGTTCAAAGGTGAAGCGTTGGATTGGTGGAATACGTTAATCTTGAGTAGAGGAAGAGATGTGATGTACAATCTTTCATGGGAAGAGTTCAAGGAGATTATCATGACGAAGTTCTGTCCAATGCATGAGACCGACCAGATTCAAACCAAATTTCTAAAACATAGGGTCGTAGGAACGAATCTGCGTGAATATAATACAAAGTTAAATGAGTACTGTCGCCTGGTTCCCCAGCTGCTTACCCCTGAATCCAGCAAAGTGACACGTTATATATGGGGATTTCCGCGAGAATTCGCGACATGGTGAGGTCTCACTTGCCACAAACCACCGACTCCACGATGGAATTGGCTGGTTATTTGATGGGCAGAATGATCCGCAACAAGGAGGAGGACAAAAAAGTCGTAACAACGTCGATGGAAGAACCATTCTCTCATCAAAACCCGAGTTATGGTTCTATTGATCCCTGCATGCAATTTCTTCAAGAACTCAAAGGCAAAACATCATCAAGCTTCTCAATGTATTAAGGCAAGATCCCATCAATTGACGATCAAGCAAATGAAATCAGGGAGCAGAACGAGGCTGCTGAAGCTTTCTTTAACTACCAATCCGATGTGACTGCATCTCCGTATCCAAATCCAAAGAACCATTACGACGTGTTGATGATGGGTTACCGTGACCCACCACCAAGTTATGGATACCCGAATGTGATCCCGCAATCATAAGAGGAGCACCTGGACCGAGCCTTGCATGAGACGGACGACCTTAGGAAGAAAATTGCTATGGATGAGAAGAAAAAGAAGAAGATAGGAGACAAGCTTCTTCAAAAACGCAACAAGCTGACCAAGATTGTGAAGAAATTTATAAAGGAATAAAGGATGTGTGATGAAGAGTTGAAGTTATGAAGGGTTTGTGTGATAAGATAGCTTGTATGTTATGTGTAATAAATGTTGTAGTAAATAAGGATAGGTGTATATATATATATCAGATAAACGATATATATATAAGTATGTTGTAATTTAATATATATCATTTTATGATATATACATATGTGTGAAATGAATAAATATGTGTATTTTAAGAAAAGAAATTGTTAAATTTCAGATATAAAGAAAAATATTGAAAAGAAAAGATAAGGTCTCAATCAAGTAATAATCATGAAGCTTCTCGAAAAGAAGCCGACAAAAGAAAAGAGAAGGGAAAATAACATGAAAAAGAACAAAATGAGAAAATTCCAGATAAATATATGAATCAAATTCAGAAAATGATAAAAGATGCCGTTAGGGCTGAATCGGAAGCTAGATCTCAATCTAGGCAAACAAAACATTTGCAATATGTTAACCCTTCTCGAAAATCTATCTCTAAACCTCATCCTAGACCATCTAATCTAGAAGAAAGTGTTCATGAGTCCAACGCCGACGGTGGAGTTAGACAAGAATTCAAAAAGTTAAAGATTGGAGGGTGTTTGTTTAAAGACTTTAAGTACTTTGGACCAAAGGAATTTCATGGGGATAAGGGAGCCATTACAACCGTGAGATGGCTTAAGGAAATGGAATCGATAGTGATAATAAGCAAGTGTACCGATGAAGAAAAGACTCAATACTCTGCCAAAATGTTCAAGGGCGAAGCACTGGAGTGGTGGAACACAATGATAATGAGTAGAGGTCGACAAGTGTTGTATAATATTTCGTGGGATGAGTTTTAAGAGATGTTGATGGCGAAGTTCTGTCCGATGCATGAGACCGATCAGATCCTCTTAAACCATAAGGTCATTGGAACGAATCTTCGTGAGTACAACACCAAATTTCACGAATACTGTCGCCTGGTTCCCTAACTGGTTACGACTGAGTCCAGCAAAGTGACACGATATATTTGAGGATTACCGCGAGAAATTCGCGACATGGTGAGGTCTCACTTGCCACAAATCGCCGTCTCCGTGATGGAATTGGCTGGTTACTTGATGGGCGGAATGATCCACAACAAAGAAGAGGACAAGAAGGTAGTATCAACACATGATCCAAGGAAAGGAGGAAACACCCATTTCAAGGGTAAGGGAGTTGATCAACGCAAGTCTAGCTTTAACCCCAACATTCCACAATGTAAAGTCTGTAGAAAATACCATAGGGGTCGATGCCACTTCACTCCGTCTTCTACGGCAAATGTCTGTGAATCATAGACATGGCCACACTACGGCCGATTGCTGGAAGAAGAAAATGACTTGTTACAATTGCAAGGAAATGGGTCATCTGAGCTTTGAATGCCCTAAAAATAAACCCACGACTGGTGATGCGGGTGGAAGTGGTCAAAAGAATGAAACTAAGAAGGGCAATGCAAGATTCTTCGTCCTAGACACCAAGAAAGCAGCCGACATGCCGGAAACCATCACCGGTACGTTCCTAGTTAACGACATTTATGCTAGAGTTTTGTTTGACTCGGGTGCCAACTTAAGTTTTATAGATTATAACTTTTGTAGTCTATTAAATGAACCTTTACCAAAGCTTAACAAAACTCTAAGCGTCGAGACCACTAGTGGCGAAATCAGTAAAATCTCCGAAGCTCTAGAAAACGGAAAAATCTTATTAGCCGGTTACATTTTTCCTATTCAACTATTGCCTATGACTCTTGCTGGTTTTGATATTGTACTGGGTATGGATTGGTTATCCGACAACCATGCTCGTATCCTTTGCAATAGCAAGGCCGTTGAACTTCGAGCCCATGATAAACGAACCATTCGAATTGAAGGGGATAAAGACGCTGGTCAAGTTAGTCTAATCTCTATGATAAGGGCTAACAAATGTTTAAATCAAGGATGCTTAGCATTCATTGCCTACGTCACTGAAGAATCTAAACCCAAAGAAATCAAAGATGTTCCTATTGTTTCCGAATATGCTGATGTTTTTCCTGACGAACTTCCTGGAATTCCTCCCCATTGTGAAGTAGAGTTTAGGATTGATCTTATTCTTGGTACTGCCCCGATCGCAAAGGCACCGTATCGTTTGGCACCAACTGATATGAAGGAACTAAAGAAACAACTCGACCAACTTCTCGAAAAAGGCTTCATACGACCAAGTTCATCACCATGGGGAGCGCCGATACTCTTCGTTAAGAAGAAAGATGGATCCATGCGTATGTGTATCGACTATCGAGCGTTGAACAAAGTCACAATCAAGAACCGCTATCCACTCCCTCGAATCGATGATCTTTTTGACCAACTCCAAGGCGCAAGCTTCTTTTCCAAAATCGATCTTCGTTCCGGCTACCATCAACTCAAAGTTCAATATGAAGATATTCCAAAAACTGCTTTCCGAACAAGGTATGGACATTATGAGTTCACGGTCATGCCATTTGTACTTACTAATGCTCCAGCTGCGTTTATGGATATGATGAATCGAATTTGCAAGCCTTACTTAGATAAATTTGTTATCGTCTTCATCGACGACATACTCATTTATTCTAAGTCTAAGGATGATCATGAAAATCTCCTTCGAACCTTAGTTGAAATACTAAGGGCCGAGAAGTTGTACGCCAAGTTCTCGAAATGTGAATTCTGGCTTCCCGAAGTACAATTCCTTGGGCACATCATCAACGTGAATGATATTCAAGTTGATCCCGCTAAGATTGAAGCTATCTCTAAGTGGGAAATTCCAAAGTCGCCAACCGAGATCCGAAGTTTCTTAGGTTTGGCCGGCTATTACCGAAGGTTCATTGAAAATTTCTCTCAAATAGCCGTTCCCCTAACTTCTTTGACTCGTAAGAATATCAAGTATGAATGGGGAGCGAATCAACAAGAGGCTTTCGATATACTTAAACAAAAACTCACTCAAGCACCTATACTGGCCTTGCCAGAAGGTACCGAGGATTTTGTTGTCTTTTGTGATGCGTCTTACTCCGGTTTAGGATGCGTACTAATGCAACGTAAGAAAGTGATCGCTTATGCCTCTCGTCAACTCAAGGTGCACGAAAAGAACTATACAACTCACGATCTAGAGTTAGGTGCCATAATCTTTGCATTAAAGATATGGAGGCACTATCTTTATGGAGTCAAGTTTATCGTATACACCGATCATAAAAGTTTGAAACATATATTCGAGCAAAAAGAGCTTAACATGCGTCAAATGCATTGGATGGAAACATTAAATGATTATGACTGTGAAATCGTCTATCATGAAGGGAAGGCCAACGTTGTGGTTGATGCCTTAAGTCGTAAAGAACATGAAAAGCCAAAAAGAGTCCGAGCGTTAACATTAGAACTTCAAATAGATATCATTGAACAAATCAGATCCGCTCAAACTCAAGCGATCAATGAAAATAAGATCTCCGACGAGAAACGTAACGGCACCATTGACTTGCTAGTCAAAGGTGACGATGGCATCCTTAGAATGGGAAACCGGATTTGGTACCAATCGTTAGGGACTTGCGTGAAAAGATAATGAATGAAGCTCATAAGTCCAAATACATGATGCATCCCGGTAGTGACAAAATGTATCAAAACCTAAAGCCGAACTACTGGTGGAATGGAATGAAAAATGATATCACTTCGCATGTGGCAAAATGTTTAACATGTTTGAAAGTCAAGGCTAAACACCAAAAGCCTTCCGGATTGCTTCAGCAACCCGAACTTCCTATACGGAAGTGGGAGCTAATAACCATAGATTTCATCACAAAACTCCCGAAAACGACTCGACAATATAATGCTATATGGGTTATCGTGGATCGATTAACAAAGTCCGCGCACTTTATACCCATCAATGAGTCATCATCAATGGATAGATTAGAGTGTATTTATGTGAACAACATCGTTGCTTTGCATGGAGTACCACTATTTATTATTTCCGATCAAGACAGTCGTTTCACGTCTCACTTCTGGAATAGCTTCCAACAAGCGGTAGGCACCAAGTTAAAACTTAGCACAGCCTATCATCCACAAACCGATGGGCAAAGCGAAAGGACGATTCAAACGTTGGAAGATATGCTCTGTGCTTGTGTGATAGACTTAGGTGGAAGTTGGGATGACCACTTACCCCTAATGGAATTCTCGTATAACAATAGTTAACACACGAGTATTCAAGCCGCACCATTCGAGGCATTATATGGTCGAAAGTGTAGAACGCCCATGTGCTGGTCTGAAACCGGAGATAATCAATTGTCTGGACCCGAAATAGTCCAAGAGACCTCCAACAAAGTTCTCCAAATCCGTGAATGACTTAAGACGGCACGTGACCGCCAAAAGAGTTACGCCGATGTCCATCGTAAGCCGCTAGAATTCAATGTTGGTGACAAAGTTCTTTTGAAAGTCTCGCCATGGAAAGGCGTAGTTCGTTTCGGCAAGAAAGGGAAGTTAAGTCCTCGATTCGTTGGACCCTTCGAGGTACTCGAACGAATTGGTACTGTTGCATACCGATTGCCACTACCCGAAGAAATGCAACGGATACACGATGTGTTCCATGTCTCAAATCTGCGTAAATGTTTAACCGACGAATCTCTATCAATGTCTTTTAAAGAAGTAGAAATAAACGAAAATTTAAAATTTATCGAAAAACCAATTCAAATAGATGATTCGAAAACAAAGAAATTGAAAAGACGACCATTAAAGATTGTGAAACTAAAATGGGACTCACGAAGAGGACCCGAGTATACATGGGAACTCGATTCCGAAATGAAGAACAAAATACCCCTACTTGTTCTGAGAAGCAATCTCGAGGACGAGATTTATTTCAAGGTGGGGAGGATGTAACATCATGAAAATTTCGAGTTAATAGTATCAAATTTTCCAAAGATAAGGGATCAATTCTTCCAATTTCCAAACCCCAAGGGTTAAAATGAAAATTCTGATTCTTTGGCCTATCGCGATACGCGACGGCCTTAGAATTAAGGTCATCGCGTATCGCGATGACCCATCTGACAAATTATGACACGTGTGCCACGTGGCGCAACGCCTACCACGTGGCAGGTCTACGTGGTGATTCAGCTGGCCTACGTCGCGATACGCGACGGGCTAGCCAAGGAAGCCATCACGTATCGCGATGAGCTTCCAGAAATTGCCTATAAATAGCGGCCAAGGGTGTGAACCATTCCACATCCCAAACCAGCTCTCCTCTCTCTCACTAAAACATCTCTCTAGACTTGTATATCATACCTCGAAGTTCGTGCCAAAACTCAATCGTTACCTCTTTTTCCGTGCCCTCATTCCTTAATATTCGTGCCATATTCCAACGACGTTCCAACAACAAAGGTGGTGCCATATCGATGTCCAGACGATTGCCTCGTAAAGCGTGACGATGTGAGAAGGAGTGATGGTGTCTCGATAAGCGTGCCGAAGGAAGGAGTGTTGATCAAGGAGTGTTGAAAAAGAGACAGAGACGTCGAAGTGCTGCTCGATTGTCTAGGGTTTGATAAGCCAAAGAAAGGTAGGCATAATGCCCGAATAAAATAATAATAAAATATTATAAAAAGGCTTAATACCCTAAGTTGAGGTTATACTCGATACCTCGATAAAATAAAAGAATATATAACAAAGAAAAGGAAGAAAAGAAAGTAATATAAGTATTCATATATATATATATATGATTATATATGATTGTATATGATTCTTTGTTATAAATATTATTTAAGTAATAATAAAGTATTCTTAAATAATAAAGAAAAGAAAGAAATACATTTCCTAGAGAAAAACAAACGTAGGGTTTTATATAAATAAACTAAAGGTTTATAATATTACTTTTTAACTAAAGGTTTTAAAGTAAAAGAGATTTTGAACTAAAGGTTCATCGAGGTAAAGATTATAAAATAAGACTAAAGGTGTTAAGCCGGATTTTATATCCGACTAACAAATGGTTATACTCGTACTATAGGTGCGAGATAGCAAGGGAAAGACCCTCGGACGGTGTTTGAAGCGGATCCAAATTGAAAAGGTGAATACGCCCCAAACTTTTAAGCTTGTTTTTAAACGAGTCAAATATGTTATGTGAAAAGGGTTTACATGAGACTACGTGTCTCTAAAACATTTATAAACAAGAGTAAAAGCCTATCCCTCAGGCTGTCGTGTACGTTTGTCTGGATCCTTACATATGTGGTAGTACGCGGTGTGCGCATCGCACCACACCTGGTCGTAGTACGCTTTCCTGCGAGGAGCACGACCTTGTGTATATGAACGGTACTTAACTAAGTTGAACGCTGCGGTGTTTGCTGGGGTACTTAGGTAGAGACTTGAGTTTGTAAATTGTATTATAACTTTATTATTCCTAAGCCAAGATGGGCCGAGGCTTGCGTAACCCTCAAGGGGTAATAAAGTAAAAGAAAATATTTTAGCGTCAGCATATTCACCATCATTCGTTGCTGACGTATTTTTCTAACATTTTGCAGGTTATCAGGATTAAGGCTTGAAGAACGAAGTGCTCAAAGAATCCGATGGCTCCGATGTTTTGTTAAACTTAATTATTAATTAAATAGTGGTTTTGTAAAACTATAAACAAGTAAACTTATATGAGACATTCGTCTCATTTTTTGTGATGTAAATATTTATAACTTTAATCCATATGTTTTATAAAGTCTTCCGCATTAACCCGCAACTCTGATTTATTTACAATTGTAGTACCAACTGTTGGTCGCACTCCTAGGCCTAAGATGAGGGTGTGACAGTATTCATATTGATGCATATAGAACTACACACGTGTGTGTGTATACATATCTGAAAATTTACATATAAAAATTCCAATACGATTAATTGTGATTAATCCTGGTTGATCCTAGACAGTACTCGGTCGCTCGACTACGGCCTAGCGATTTCTGTAATATTATCTGGGACTACCCAAGAGGAAAACCTTATGGCAAACCCCTAACCACAGATAAACCTGCGAGGGCCTCATCACATAACCTAGTAAACCATGAAAATACTTGGGATTTTTTACACATTTTATTTGTTGTTGTCGTGATAATGTTCGTGAGCAATCATCTAGCATTATGCATGAGGTCTAAACCCATTTTTATCAACATCGCGAATGTTAAAAGACATTAAAATTGAAAAGTTACGATCTACTTATCATACTTTTTATGAATCTTTTAGGGGTTTGTATGTATGAAACACTTCTGAAGAAAGGGAATATAAAAGGGGGGGAGCTTCAAAAACTAAAAAACAAAGAGGGATGAAAGTGTTAATTGCTATATATGGTGTCAATAATTCTATTAGAATATTCTCAATCCATCCCATATAAAATTGTGTGAGAAATATATAAATTATAGGATAAGGTCGGTTGTAAATTGATGAAAACTTTGTTTGTCTCAATTTATTTTTAATATTTGTTAAAAGTGGTGTGAGTGAAGGATAGAGTAAAGTTAATGATAAATAAAAACAATAATTATTTAATTGAATGGAAAATAGAAAATGTAGTGATTTTTTCGTTCAGTTTTAAAGATGGAGATGCGGGTATGAGTGAAGAAGAGAAAAAATGTAATAATAAAAAAACAAAAGTATTATTTAATTGAACTTGAGAGAAAAAATATAGTGATTTTTCATGCAATTTTGGAGATAGAGATAAGGGTGTGAGAGCATTTCCACAAATCCTCTAATATTATTGAGAGTGAGTTCTTTATATTATATAGAGTAGTTGTAAGTGGATGAGATTGAGAAATTTTTATTGATGAGTAAATTTGGAGAAATAATGTTCAACAACTATATTTTTTTATTGGTCTTTGAAAGTGGTTCTGAGTGGAAGAGAAAAAAAAGAGAATGACAAAAGTATAAAAAATATTATTAATTAAACAGAAGATAGATGTAGTGTTTTTAGCGCAATTATATAAATAGAGATAGAGATGTTGCTAAGATGCTCTTAGCGAAGAAAAACTGAAAGATAATAATAAATGGACAAAAACATTATTTAACTGAACATAAGTGAGAAGTGAAAATATGAATATTTTACGTATAATTTTAGAGACGGTAACGAGGATTGGCTTGGAATGCTATTAGATCTGTTTATGAGATGATGAGTATTGTAATCTTATTAAGCCAATGGCACGTCTTTGACAAAAACAATTATTATTATAATAGAAAAAAGAGTAAGTGGTGCACTAATTAAACATATTATTAAATAATTCAAAATATATAATTACAATTAGAGAAAAGACCATAAAGCAAAACTCGTTATCAAACTGATGTTACCTTGCCTCCCTCTATTGACATCACCAAACATTACAAATCTTTTGCTAAATCTTCATCTCCAAGACTTGTCACTCCGATAGAGATTTAATTTAATTGTTAAATTGATTTAAAGTTGAGTTAATACTAATCATATTGTTTAAGTTTACTACATAGTCAACATTGTATCAAAGGATTCCTAGTGAATAGTTGAAGAGTTTCCTAAAGACCAGTCAACATATCTAGATAGTGATTGAGGACACGAGCTAGATAGTGGTTGCACTCGTGTAGGTATTGTTCTACCAACGTCAGCAATTGCGTTCTTGCCGGTTGTCCATTACTTTCCTGAAGGACATAAGCTAGATAATAGTTGATTAGTTTTATTGACTTTTTGCTTAAGTTTGTAAAGTACTATCAATATGATTCACGTCTTTCATTTTCCGTACATTAAATGCATTTTACATCAAGTTCATTATCCACTTGAACGAGTCTAATTTGTCAACTATATGTCGGTGCACCTATGTTTGAAAAGAACTAACGAAGAACCTTCATGATAGCATTCATGAATATCACATCATGATTTGTTGTAAGATTTGATTCAAACATTCAACAAATCATCTGTTGTAAGTTACAATTTAAACGGAAAAAATAAGGAAGTAGTAGCTTGTCCTGAACATAATAATACTCAAAATAATATAAGTGTCATAATTATTCTCATAGAACTTGAATGAGAGAAAATGTATACATGTAAACATAAATTTAATTTTCAAAATTAGTTTCCAAATCATATCTAAATGTTACATATTTACAATTAATTTATAAACCATTGTAAAATTGAGAGAGGCACTTCGTAAGAGTAGGTAAATAAAGGTATAAACAAGATCTCAAAGCATAAAACATTATAGATTATTATATTAATTAAAGAAATGAACATAATAATTACTAGTGATGTTTTTGCGTGTGTTTGCCATAAATTCTTTGGTCTACATATTAAATATTCATTAATCTAGAATGTTAACATCTTGCCAGAAATTTTTAGCAACACCAAAAAGATAATTTGAAATGTACTATCACCATTAAGGTGGTGTTTGTTTTTCCTCAAAAGCACTTCTGCACCTCTTTTATCTGTACTGAGAAGAGGACGTGTAGACGTTGGACTCTGCAGTGTGTTTGTTTTTCCGAAGACGTTTCATTAAAAAACGTCTGCGCGTCCTCTTCTTCTAGAAGCATTGTTCAAACCACTTCCCACCTCTTCTCCTCTTTTTCTTATTTTTTCATCAGGTTCCTTCTCCTCTCAAACCCTAGCTCCACCCTCCACTCTTCCACCCGCCTCCTCCTCCCTCCACCCTCCACCGCCGGCCACCCTCCACCGCCGCCACATCTCTCTCTCTCTCCACCACAGGTTTGCTCCTCCTGTCACCCCTCTCCCCACCTCCGACGCCACCGCCCTCCACCCACCTCCGGCGTCGCCCTCCACCCCCACTCTCTTCCCGTTACCCCCCTCTCCGCACCTCCAGCGCCACCCTCTCCACTCCCACATCCGGCCCCTGCATTCCAGCCCATTATTATTATTATTATTATTATTATTATTATTATTATTATAACCGTCACCTCCGTAACCGTCAACTCATTTTCCCAGCTACCACCGCCTTACGCCACCACAAATTAGGGTCGTGGTGAATAATAATATTAATCCATTCATTCAAACTCAATACCCTCACCCGCTCACCGTAACCCCACCACTCTCACCTTTTTCTTTTTCCACTTATTATTATTATTATTATTATTATTAAGAATTATATTTATATAATAAAAATGACATTTTGATGTGTTACCAAGTATTTTGATGATTACCATTAGTTTGTTCGGTTCGGTTGGTTTAAAAACACTCTGTTTTATTTTATCACTCTGCAGACGTTAAAAACAAACAGTCTACTTCTTGCAGACTGCAGAGTTTTGGTCCGCCTCTTTTGCTACAGATGTCTGCAGATGTGGTCCGCAGACTGCAGACGTTTTACCTTTTAAAAAACAAACAGCACCTAAGCCTTTGGTGGCGTTTTGATGCCAAAAAGCCGTTGCTTGCGGTGATGAACTTTGTGGATATAATGAGCTTGGAAACGCCATATATGGTCAAACTAGCAATTGGTAAACGACTTTTTTATAAAAAAAAATAATTAGTTATTTCCCTCTATAATTCATCCACTTCCTCAATTAAAACCCACACTTATATAAAATTGTCTTCTCGAATTCTATATACAACCAGTTCTCTATAAAACCGTACCTAAGGATTCTCCTACTTCTATATACAACCATTTTTTTAGGATTGACCACAAGGTCGATAACGACGTGGAGGAAGAGGCGGTTATGAGTGCAGTTGTGCTTGCGAAGAGTTATATGAATTCTATTCGTTCTCCTCCACCCTCGGTTACGAAAAGAGCATATATTGAACCAAACCGTTTGGGCATGAATGCTCGTTTAATTATGGCAAATTACTTCAATCAGTCACTGAGATACAATAACCCAAATATTCTTTGACGTCGCTTTCAGATGTCTAAACATTTGTTTGTGCGTATTACCAATGATATGGAGCGTGGGTTTGAATACTTTAAGCAAAACCGGACGGTCAAGGGACACTAGGATTCACGCAATTCAAAAGGTTATTTAAGCGATGCGCGTGCTTACCTTTGGAAACACGATTGACATCAACAACGAGTACTTAAAGATGTCTGTTAAAACAACTAGACACCTTGGAGTATTTGTGATTTGGTACATTTCATTTTTTTAAAAAGTTATCACTTTTTTAATTGATTTTAAATAATTATTTTATATAGAAATAATAAATCTATATCGCCAACATTATCTAAGACCGCTCAATTGGAATGATTTACGACAGATTTATGAGACACATGCAAGGGTGCACGGTTTACCCTGCATGATTAAGAGTGTAGATTGTATGCACTGAGATTGGGGTAATTGTCCAACCGCATGGCGATTTAAATAAACACGCGGTGACCAAAAATGACCAGTGGCCAGTCTTCAAGCAATTGCTTCATACGAACTTTCGATTTGGTCGGCGTTCTTTGGTATTCCAGATTCAAACAATGAGATAAACGTCTTGGAACGGTCGCCTGTGATTGAGGGTTACATCTTTGGCACCTTACCAGTCGCTTCGTTTTGGACTATCAATAACTACTGCCCACACGATTACTATTTGGGGGATGAGATATATCCGGAGTATTCAATTTTCGTAGGCGTTTAGGTACCTGATCGATGAAACAGGGAGTATTTTAAGAAATTACAAGAGTCTTCGATAAAGGACATCGAGATGTGTTTGGGGTTCTTCAACAAAGTTGACATTTCGTTAAAAAACCATGTTGTCTTTGGTCGTTGGAAAGAATGAAAAATGATATGTATACGTGTATCATATTGCATAACATGATCATCGAACACGATGGGAGAGCAATATGTCCAAATTATATACCAGACGACGATCCACCACGAATTCTAGCAACTATGGAACATTACTGTAAAATGCTTATTACTTGTGTTAAAAAACACATAACGCTCTGATGGTGGCTTTTGTATGACATTCTTGGATGATTCGGCGTATTCCAGGTCAAAACGAAGACCAAGACGAGGGGAGCGATGACTACGGAGACGAGTTAGATAATGAAGACGAAGACGACGACGCCGACGCTAACGAAGACGTAGACGAGGACGATGACGAGGGCAACGATGGAGACAAGTATTTTTTTTATTTTAATGTAATTTTTATTTATTTAATAAAATATTATTTGCCTAGTTTCAATTAAAAATAAATTAGTAAAGCAATAAAATATGATTGAGTAATGATTACTGCAGAGTTTTAGGAAGTTTTGACTACACCATTTTTTTACAAAATGTTGAAATGCTGACTAAGCGTCACATGACGTAAAATGTCCAGGATAACTTAATTTTCACTACGCTGATCTAAAGTGAATAAAAGTATATAGGGAGGTGATTTGAAATTTAACAAACAAACAAGTAACAACTCGGGTTTTCGTTTACTTTATTAACATCTAAATACCTTACCCGTTTTATATTCAAAAATTTTTATCGAAAAAAAAAATTATCACACTTAGCGGGTAAATTAATTCTTAAAATATTATTGTTTAATTATTTGATTTATATATATATATATATATATATATATATATATATATATATATAACTTTGAACTATGTACATGTTTAGCCCTAAAAAATACTTTAACCCACTTTTGTTTTCATACCAAATCTAGAGGGACTAAAATGCAAATATTATTATTATTACCTTCTATACCTGTTTTAACCCAATATCCTATCCAAACCCATACCCGTATTACATACCCGTTTATACAAAACGAAGCCTTGGACCTTAATTCTCGTAGTTTTATAGAAATTTAATCAATATGTGTATTATACGTTCCAAAATTGGCTTAACCGACGTATTAATTTTGTTATAAGATCCAAATTGATACGTATTGTTAATAATATCGAATCCGTCTTCACTATTTTGGGGATAAGCCATATAGGAATATTATTAACCCAATTCCTCTCGTTTGTACCATCCTTGCAACCTCGCGAACTCAACCATTGAAGCAATTGAATTAATTTAACCCGTTGATAGTGTTTCGGATTCCGTTCTTGGCCGTCACTCATGTTTAGCCGTTCATAGGGGTGTCCAAAATACCCGAACCCGAATAAGTTAATTAGGGTCGGGTTAAATAGGGTAAAAAAGTATTAATCGGGTTAACCCAAATTGCTAATAGGAACGAGTTTCGGGTTAGTTTTTGGGAAAAATCGGGTTTCGGGTTAACCCGAATAACTCGATTTGTGGCGACGATATATATTAGATACTTTATGTTACTTACATATATATTTGGTTTAATTAAAATATAACATGGCCAAGTAATTAAATCAGACTGAATGATTGAAAAGTAACAAATGAACTACATATTGGTTTGTTAGCACCGGCTTAATTACAAAATAAATACAGTAATGATTTTCTCAAACGAAGCATAACCGTAAGTTGTTAAAAGTCACGGTCTTTGTTTTTCCTCCCATTACCCATCATTCACATAAGTCACTATGCCACAAACACATAATTTTATTTTACTTTTTTACACTTTTGCATCATGTGTCTAGTAGGCTATTGTATCACATGTTTCTAAACCTAATGATATTTAGGTAACATATTTCAATATCATGACACCTGCTTATGCTTATACTTTTAATTATGTTAAAGAAAAGTAACTCTTAGGACAAACAATTGGTTCTTTAGATCATTTATTATTGGTATACAACTTATACCTCGCTTTGCAACCCACCATTTACCAACACAATAACTTACTTAAAAATATAGAGTAACCCAATTAACCCTACTAACCCGACCCGACTAGCCCGAAACCCAATTAACCCTAACCCGACAAACCCGAACCTTAATAGGGTCGGGTTACGGGTCATATATTTTTTTTTGAAAAACCCGATTAACCCGAAACCCGAACGGGTTGACCCGATTAACACCCCTAGTTCACCATGAATACGCAATCAAATCTGGTAATTAATATATGTTTAGAGTTCGTTTTAGTCCATAATTCAATAACCCTAACTTTGATTAAACCAAAACTCAATCGATTAACGAATTATGGATTCTAGGGTTTATGTGTTTTGGGGGTTTCTGGCAAGATTCTATTTAATATATTTTGTCTGATGTTTAAATGAGTTAACCACCAGCCAACTTCTGGTTAAAACCCATAAACGGCTAGGGGTGCGGGTTCGCTTCCTCCCAGCCCGCTTTTGTAGGGATTTTATTTATTTATTTGGTTTTAATTATTTTTTATTCATAAATTTCAATATAAGTAATATAAAAATGATAGTTAATTAATATTTTTACGTGATCGACACCTTATATTGACGTTTTCTTGACGTTACTTGTCTTTGTATATTTAACTATTATATATACACATATATATGTATAATATGTGTATATATGCGTTTTTTTATTAAATAAATTGTATAATAATAATAATAATAATAATAATAATAATAATAATACGTTAACTATAATTTTCCGTAAACCGATTTTCGTTAAAGATTCGAAATAGTTATTCATTTAGAATATTACATACTACATTTATATATTTATTTAATTTATTTATTTAAACGTTATTATTACATATTTAATTAAGTACTTAAACATTTATCTATTTAAATGTTTATATAGATTAGTATTTTATTTATTCGAATAATTATAATTATATCTCAAGTTATATTTAATCAAACTATTTTATTTAATTTGTATAATTAATTATTCATTTATTTAAGTATTATCATATAAGCATGTCTTATATCTTATTTGTTTAAATTATTTAAATTTTTGATTTTATATATATATATATATATATATATATATATTATTCAGAGTAATTAATTGCGATTTATAATTATTAAAGCTAATGATCATAACAATAACCGTAAAGATCGATCGTTCAATCAATAACGTTCTAATCACAACCAAACTTAAATCAAACGAAACTCTAAAATCCTTTATACGTATTTTATAATTTGCCATTAAATCATATTATATCTTTTATAATTAATCTTATTACTATTAATAACTAGGAATTATTGTTGGTGAATCATGAAGGGTTAATATTCTATCATTATCATTTGCGTTATCTTTGCTTATCTAATCAGGTGAGTAATCATTCCCTCTTTTTAACTCATTTTTTTTTACCATTTTGAGGACATATGCGTTTCTAAATATTTTATTATTATTTAATACTCAACTTGCAACTATTAGTCATGAGTGTTTAACAATTTATGCCTAACGTGTTATATGCTTATATGCTTTATTTAAATACATTTCGGAGAGATCCAACATATTCTCAGACTAGTATGATCATACGCCTATCGTGTTAGCCATCGTCCAGTTCATCTGGCATCGAGCTTACCGACAACATATTTACTTATTTATCTGGTTAAATTGCTTATCTCACTAGACACAGTTTGCTCTTTTATTTATTAATATATATTCATAAAAAATCTTGTGTTTTTTTTCGAAACTGTAAATTTTATAGACACAACCAACCACCGACAGCCACCACCCCAAACCAGAGGGGGCGCAACACAGCCAAACACTTACAAAAAAGTAAACTTACACCAGTTTTGCCATGAAACTGAATTATGTTTCGACCTATTTTTGAACCACAAATAGCCTAATGACTTTATATCTCCTACAATATCTTCAATCTTGACCTCTTTATGTTGAAAGAGTTTTTCGTTCCTCGCCTTCCAATTTTCCAACAAATAATCATAACGATACCTTGAAACATCACTTTATCCTTCCCCCCAACCTTACTTGATCATGAATCTCCAGCAACCCTCTCACTGTGTCAACCGCAAACGGGGCCACTTTACACCACAAGCAAATAGCCTTCCACACTCCCGAAGCTACTGAATAGCTTGTGAAAATATGATCAGCAGATTCAGCACCCGAATCACACAAGATGCATGTACTAGCGGACACGGTGAATATTTTTTTTGACAAGTGCATCCCGAGTTGGGATTCTATTCATTTCAGCCCTCCACGGGTGAATATTTCACTTAGAAAGAACCCATTTTACACCATTTCATGACAAAATTTTGGCTAGCATCCTGGCTTGAATCTATTGCCTTCTTGGCATACTTCATAGAGAACTCTCCAGACGAGTCTCCCAACCAGATCCAAGTATCAAACCTATGTTTCCACACAGCCGTAGAAAGGTAGTAAAAAATCTTATGCTTTACTCATTCAACCTAAGTTTGACAAAATTATTGTATTTTTAACGCATATGCAGATCACCGTGTGATATGATTGTTTGAAGAAACTTAGGATTGCATGCTAGAGAGAAGGATCAATAATTTAAATTTTATTTTGTTATTACTTGTTTTTATTTATGGATTATGTACTTTCGTATTTGAAATTTATTGGATTATTTAATTTGAATTAATAGATAATTATAATTTTCATTATGCATGATAGTACCTTGATAGCTATGAGCAATCAGTTCACGCTCCGACATTTCTGCCGTAGGTTGGGGTGTGACATATTGGTATCAGAGCCGGAGGTTTAAGATAGACCTTATTTGGTAACTATCTATAATTAATGGTAAGTTACATATCAATATAGTATTTGTTAATTTGTATTCTATTTAATTTTAGCCTAACATATTAATTCTTTTATAATTTTAGCCTAACATTCAGATCACTTTTATTCCTACACAACAATATATGGATCCTACATATTGTTATATCACAAACAACGTATGTGTATGTATTGATGTATATAAATTTATACATCTTTTTAACACTAAAATATCTTCAAATAGACATAATATCAATAATGATATTATAATAAATAACCAATAATGTTTATAGTTTCTATTTCTAGGTAAATATAGTCTTAAAGACAAAATTCATGTTATAAGCATACGAGGAAATAACAAAATTCAGAAGTCACAACATGACCCATGTTGCCACCCCCACACCCTATAGTGATAGTTAGGGGTGTTAATTGGATCAAATAATGGATTATTCGGGTTATTCAGTTCGTGTAAGGCCTCGGTCCCGGTGCCCTACTTTGGCGTTGGATTTACTCATCAACACAGTTCTAAATATCAGAGTTAATTAAAACTTTTCGCGATTATAAAACTTTAACCATATATTACATAATCATTGAAATCTTTTCATAACAACCAAAATGTTTTCTTTAACATAATATAAAAAGTCATATTTAAATATCACAACATTCTTTTCAAGATGCCAGTATCTTTAGTACAATGCAATGTGTCTTTATTCAAGCAAGCTGCCTTAGCGTATTCACCTGCGTGCAAACTAAAAGTCAGCTACGCTGAGTGATTTCTAGTTAATCAGGCAACATACAATACGTTCATATATCACATACTTATCCTACTTTACTTTCTTTTCTACATACATAATTATATACCTTCATTCTTACTTTCGTTCATTCATTCATTCATTCATTCATTCATTCTTTCTTTCTTTCTTTCATAATTTATCTTGCTGTACATACATACTTATACGTTTCAAAGAGCCTTTCGCCCTATAGCCTCACAATATTATTAGGGTCTGTCACCCTCATTCACAGATACAATTAGGGTCTGCCACCCTCATAACATACAACCATACATACTTTTCTTTATATTATATATATTTATATACTTTCATACATACTCTTAATCTTTTCTATAGAATTCAAATATCATTCATACATCATTTATAAAACAATCACATATTATACACTTACCACTTACGATAAGTGTATTAACTAATCACATCGAGTATGCACACAGCTCCGAAAACATAACAATGGAGCTAAAAACTCACCTAGGTCCGATTCCTTCAGAGTTAATGGTAACTCATTTCCTTAACTAGGCGCGGCTAACTATATAACAATTATAAGTATCAATTAACTAGCCCCATCCATATCATATTTATATATTATTGTACCCCTAGCTACGGGGGTTCAGGGGCAGCACCCCTTGGCAGCGGGGTATAGGGGTAGCAGCCCCTAGTAGGGTTCAATAACAGTCCTTTACTAAAATTTCATCTGAAAAACTTAAGTTTGAAGTAATCTAATCGAATCACAGTTCTAATCGAATGACAATTTCTAATCGAATTGGACGGTTCTAATTGAATGGCGTTCTAATCGAATTGGCAAATTCTAATCGAATGACCATTCGATTCGATTACATTTCCATTCGATTCTATTACACTTCCATTAGATTACATTTCCATTCTATTCGATTGCACGTCCATTCGATTACATTTCCATTCGATTACTTTTCTATTCGAATACTTTCCATTTGAATACCTTTCTATTCGACTACCTTTCTACTCGATCATATTACTTTTCTTTTGAATCATTTTCTTAAGGGCTTGATTCCCATATAGTTTCATTCTTATCACTTTTAACCTTTGTTTTGCCCATATTTCATAAGAAACG